>NC_046172.1:27703049-27832224 GCF_011064425.1 Rattus rattus
GGTTCTTTCCAGCTTCTGGCTATTATAAATAAGGTCAATGAACATAGTGGAGCACGTGGTCTTTTTTATATGTTGGGCATTTTGGGTATATGCCCAAGAGAGGTATATAGCTGATCCTCAGGCAGTTCAATGTCCAATTTTCTGAGGAACCTCCAGACTGATTTCCAGAATGGTTGTACCAGTCTGCAATCCCACCAACAATGGAGGAGTGTTCTCTTTCCACATCCCGCCAGCATTTGCTGTCACCTGAGTTTTTGATCTTAGCCATTCTCACTGGTGTGAGGTGAAACTCAGGGTTGTTTTGATTTGCATTTCCTGATGACTAAAGATGTTGAACATTTCTTTAGGTGTTTTCAGCCATTCGGGCATTCCTCAGCTGTGAATTCTTTTGTTTAGCTCTGAACCCCATTTTTAATAGGGTTATTTGTCCCTGTGGTCTAACTTTTGAGTTCTTTTGTATATTTTGGATATAAGGCCTCTATTCGTTGTAGGATTGGTAAAGATCTTTTTTCCCAATCTGTTGGTTGCCGTTTTGTCCTAACCACAGTGTCCTTTGCCTTACAGAAGCTTTGCAGTTTTATGAGATCCCATTTGTCGATTCTTGATCTTAGAGCATAAGCCATTGGTGTTTTGTTCAGGAAATTTTTTCCAGTGCCCATGTGTTCCAGATGCTTCCCTAGTTTTTCTTCTATTAGTTTGAGTGTGTCTGGTTTGATGTGGAGGTCCTTTGATCCACTTGGACTTAAGCTTTGTACAGGGTGATAAGCATGGATCGATCTGCATTCTTCTACATGTTGACCTCCAGTTGAACCAGCACCATTTGCTGAAAATGCTATCTTTTTTTCCATTGGATGGTTTTGGCTCCTTTGTCAAAAATCAAGTGCCCATAGGTGTGTGGGTTCATTTCTGGGTCTTCAATTCTGTTCCATTGGTCTATCTGTCTGTCTCTGTACCAATACCATGCAGTTTTTTTTATCACTATTGCTCTGTAATACTGCTTGAGTTCAGGGATAGTGATTCCCTGAAGTCCTTTTTATTGTTGAGGATAGTTTTAGCTATCCTGGGTTTTTTGTTATTCCAGATGAATTTGCAAATTGTTCTGTCTAACTCTTTGAAGAATTGGATTGGTATTTTGATGGGGATTGCATTGAATCTGTAGATCGCTTTTTGGTAAAATGGCCATTTTTACTATATTAATCCTGCCAATCCATGAGCATGGGAGATCTTTTCCATCTTCTGAGGTCTTCTTCAATTTCTTTCTTCAGAGTCTTGAAGTTCTTATTGTACAGATCTTTTACTTGCTTGGTTAAAGTCACAACCGAGGTATTTTTATATTATTTGGGTCTATTATGAAGGGTGTCGCTTCCCTAATTTCTTTTCTCGGCTTGTTTTCTTTTTGTGTAGAGGAAGGCTACTGATTTATTTGAGTTAATTTTATACCCAGCCACTTTGCTGAAGTTGTTTATCAGCTTTAGTAGTTCTCTGGTGGAACTTTTGGGATCACTTAAATATACTATCATATCATCTGCAAATAGTGATATTTTGACTTCTTTTTTTTCCAATCTGTATCCCCTTGATCTCCTCTTGTTGTCTGATTGCTCTGGCTAGAACTTTAATAACTATATTGAATAAGTAGGTAGAGAGTGGGCAGCCTTGTCTAGTCCCTGATTTTAGTGGGATTGCTTCAAGTTTTCTCCATTTAGTTTAATGTTAGTGACTGGTTTGCTGTATATGGCTTTTACTATGTTTAGGTATGGGACTTGAATTCCTATTCTCTCCAGGACTTTTATCATGAAGGGGTGTTGAATTTTGTCAAATGCTTTCTCAGCATCTAATGAAATGATCATGTGGTTTTGTTCTTTCAGTTTGTTTATTTAATGGATCACGTTGATGGTTTTCCAGATATTAAACCATCCCTGCATGCCTGGGATGAAGTTTTACTTGATCATGGTGGATGATTGTTTTGATGTGCTCTTGGATTCGGGTTTGCCAGAATTTTATTGAGTATTTTTGCCGATGTTCATAAGGGAAATTGGTCTGAAGTTCTCTTTCTTTGTTGGGTCTTTGTGTGGTTTAGGTATAAGAGTAATTGTGGCTTCATAGAAGGAATTCGGTAGTGCTCCATCTGTTTCAATTTTGTGGAATAGTTTGGATAATATTGGTATGAGGTCTTCTATGAAGGTCTGATAGAATTTTGCACTAAACCTCTGGACCTGGGGCTTTTTTTGGTTGGGAGACCTTTTTAATGACTGCTTCTATTTTTTAGGAGTTATGGGGTTGTTTAACTGGTTTATCTGTTCCTGATTTAACTTCGGTACCTGGTATCTGTCTAGGAAATTGTCCATTTCCTGCAGATTTTCAAGTTTTGTTGAATATAGGCTTTTATAGTAAGATCTGATGATTTTTTGAATTTCCTCTGAATCTGTAGTTATGTCTCCCTTTTCATTTCTGATTTTGTTAATTTGGACACACTCTCTGTGTCCTCTCGTTAGTCTGGCTAAGGGTTTATCTATCTTGTTGATTTTCTCAAAGAACCAACTTTTGGTTCTGTTGATTCTTTCTATGGTCCTTTTTGTTTCTACTTGTTGATTTCAGCCTGAGTTTGATTATTTCTGCCTTCTACTCCTCCTGGGTGTATTTGCTTTTTTTGTTCTAGAGCTTTTAGGTGTGCTGTCAAGCTGCTGATAAATGTTCTCTCCTGTTTCTTTCTGCAGGCACTCAGCAGCTATGAGTTTTCCTCTTAACACAGCTTTCATTGTGTCCCATAAATTTCGGTATGTTGGACCTTCATTTTCATTAAATTCTAATAAGTCTTTAGTTTCTTTCTTTATTTCTTCGTTGACCAGGTTATCATTGAGTAGAGCATTTTTCAACTTCTACGTACATGTGGGTGTTCTTCCCTTATTGTTATTGAAGACCAGTTTAGGCCGTGGTGGTCTGATAGCATGCATGAGATTATTTCTATCTTTCTGTACCTGTTGAGGCCCTTTTTTGACCAATTATATGGTCAATTTTGGAGAAAGTACCATGAGGAGCTGAGAAGAAGGTATATCCTTTTTGCTTTTAGGATAGAATGTTCTATAAATATCTGTTAAGTCCATTTGGCTCATGACTTCTCTTAGTCTGTCTACGCCTCTGTTTAATTTCTGTTTCCATGATCTGTCCATTGATGAGAGGGGTGTTGAAATCTCCTACTATTATTGTGTGAGGGCAATGTGTGTTTTGAGCTTTAGTAAGGTTTCTTTTTTTACGTATGTAGGTGCCCTTTGTATTTGGGGCATAGATATTTAGGATTGAGAGTTCATCTTGGTGGATTTTTCCTTTGATGAATATGAAGTGTCCTTCCTTATCTTTTTTGATGATTTTAGTTGAAAATTGATTTTATTTGATATTAGAATGGCTACTCCAGCTTGCTTCTTCTGACCATTTGCTTGGAAAGTTGTTTTCCAGCCTTTCACTCTGAGGTAGTGTCTGTCTTTGTCTCTGAGGTGTGTTTCCTGTAGGCAGCAGAATGCAGGGTCCTCATTATGTATCCAGTTTGTTAATCTATGTCTTTTTTATTGGGGAGTTGAGGCCATTGATGTTGAGAGATATTTATGAATAGTGATTATTGCTTCCTGTTATATTCATATTTGGATATGAGGTTATGTTTGTGTGCTTTTCTTCTCCTTGTTTTGTTGCCAAGACGATTAGTTTCTTGCTTCTTCTAGGGTATAGCTTGCCTCCTTATGTTGGGCTTTACCATTTATTATCCTTTGTAGTGCTGGATTTGTAGAAAGATATTGTGTAAATTTGGTTTTGTCATGGAATATCTTGGTTTCTCCATCTATGTTAATTGAGAGTTTTGCAGGATACAGTAGCCTGGGCTGGCATTTGTGTTCTCTTAGGGTCTGTATGACATCAGTCCAGGATCTTCTGGTTTTCATAGTTTCTGCTAAAAAGTCTGGTGTGATTCTGATAGGTCTGCCTTTATATGTTACTTGACCTTTTTCCCTTACTGCTTTTTAATATTCTTTCTTTATTTTGCATTTGGTGTTTTGACTATTATGTGACGGAGGTGTTTTTTTCTGGTCCAATCTATTTGGAGTTCTGTAGGCTTTTTGTATGCTTATGGGTATCTCTTTTTTTAGGTTAGGGAAGTTTTTTTCTATGATTTTGTTGAAGATATTTACTGGTCCTTTGAGCTGGGAGTCTTCACTCCTATACCTATTATCCTTAGGTTTGATCTTCTCATTGAGTCCTGGATTTCTGTATGTTTTGGACCAGTAGCTTTTTCCGCTTTACATTATCTTTGACAGTTGAGTCAATGATTTCTATGGAATCTTCTGCTCCTGAGATTCTCTCTTCCATCTCTTGTATTCTGTTGGTGAAGCTTGTATCTACAGCTCCTTGTCTCTTCTTTTGGTTTTCTATATCCAGGGTTGTTTCCATGTGTTCTTTCTTGATTGCTTTATTTCCATTTTTAATTCCTTCAACTGTTTGATTGTGTTTTCCTGGAATTCTTTTCAGGATTTTTTGTGTTCCTCTCTATGGGCTTCTACTTGTTTATTTATGTTTTCCTGAATTCTTTCAGGATTTTTTGATTCCTCTCTGTAGGTTTTACTTGTTTCTAAGGAGTTCTTCACGCCTTTCTTGAAGTCCTCCAGCATCATGATCAAATATGATTTTGAAACTAGATCTTGCTTTTCTGGTGTGTTTGGATATTCCATGTTTGTTTTGATGGGAGAATTGGGCTCCAATGGTGCCATGTAGTCTTGGTTTCTGTTGCTTGGGTTCCTGCGCTTGTCTCTCGACATCAGATTATCTCTAGTGTTACTTTGTTCTGCTATTTCTGACAGTGGCTAGACTGTCCTATAAGCCTGTGTGTCAGGAGTGGTGTAGACCTGTTTTCCTGTTTTTTTTCAGCCAGTTATGGGGACAGAGTGTTCTGCTTTTGGGCTGTAGTTTTTCCTTTCTACAGGTCTTCAGCTGTTCCTGTGGGCCTGTGTCTTGAGTTCACTAGGCAGGTCACTTGCAGCAGAAAAGTTGGTCTTGCCTGTGGTCCTGAGGCTCAAGTTTGCTCGTCAGGGTTCTGCCCATGAGGCTCTCTGAGGTGGCAGCAACCAGGAAGATCTGCACCGCCTCTGGGAGCCCCCCATGCACCAGGGTTCCAGATGGCATTTGGTGTTTTCTCTGGAGTCAGAGATGTGTGCAGAGGCAGTCTCTTCTGGTTTCAGGCGGTTCGCCTCTCTGAAGGTTTAGCTCTCCTCCCACGGGGATTTGGGTGCAGAGAACTGTTTATCTGGTCGGTCCTTCAGGTTCTGGAGGTGTCTCAGATGGCAGAACTCCTGCCCTCCTGGCCCTCCCTCACGGGAACCCAGAGGCCAGATGTACAGTTTCCTCTTGGGCCAGGGATGGGCAGGTGGCAGTGGTGGTGGTCCTTCTGCTCTGGGCAGTTTCAGGAGTGCCCACCTGACCACAGGCGGTGAAGTCTCCTCCCACGGGGTTTGGGAGCAGAGAGCTGCTGTGGGCAGGATCGCGAGGTTTGGGATTCCCTGGCTTAAATACCGAAGTGCCTGGTCCTAGAGGAATTTTGCCTCCATGTGTCCTGAGTTCGCCAGGCAGGTCGCTTGCAGCAGAAAAGTTGGTCTTACCTGTGGTCCAGAGGCTCAAGTTTGCTCGTGGGGTGCTGCCTACGAGCTCTCTGTGGTGGCAGCAACCAGGAAGCTAGAATATTTTTTAATCATTGGTTGAAATTGGATTCTGTTTCACGTTTAATGTATACTTATTATATATTTTCATTATCAAGATACAAGATGACTAACAAAAAGTTATGTTAACTCACACAATCGGAAATCTATAATTAGTCCTGTGAAGGCTCATTCCCCCAGTGTAGGGGAATGCCAGGGTGTTGAGGTGGGAGTGGGTGGGTGGAAGGGGGGGCATCCTCATAGAGGAAGGGGAAGGGGGGATGGGAGAGGGGGGAACCAGGAAAGGGGATAACACTTGAAATTTAAATACATAAAATACCCAATAAAAATGTTTGTAATAAAAATAAGGAAATCTATAATAGTATATAAAAGCTTGGCTTTTTCTCTTGGTTGCAAGATAGCTTCTGCAATTCTAATCAAACACTGTATCATGACAGACAGCAGTCCAAACTGATGAGCACTTTTTTTTTATACAGGCCATTAAGGAAGTTTAATTTCCTTATTCTTCACAAATTTCTTTGTACACTGAACTGATCAGATCCAGATTACATGTCCACTATCAAATGAGTCACTCAAAAAGAGATGGAAAATTTACATGTGATCATGTTTCATTCTTTTAGGCTCAGCCTCCTTCCCTGAACACAGAAAAACTAGATTGCAAGTTAACAATAGAAGAAGAAAATAAATTATCATCCAACTTCCAAACAGCTAAAATATACCATTATTAATTATCAAATTAAAGATACATTTTATAAGTAGAATCAAATTATATGCCCTCACAAAGTTACTTTGCAATATAAGATGATATCACCCAGTAAATAAGCACTGACTTTCCCTAACCGTTCAATGAATATCCATTTCTTGTTTTTATATTCTCTTCAATAACTGAAGCACATTTCAATCAGGAACAATCACTACAGTAGAAGGAGCAGAAAAGAGGTTTAGATGTGGAGTTCACTCTATTCAAGTAGCTGATCGTCCTGAAACAGTGGTTCTCAATCTCATGTGTGGATCTCGACAACTGGAGTCCATGACAAGACAGATTTTTGGGACCCAACACCAGTAGGTCTAAAGTAGACTGCAAGAGCATCCATTTCTACCAAACTCTGCAGTCTGCTGAGAACATTATTCAGAATAATGCTTCCAGAACCACTGCCCCAGAGCAATGCATAACCCATGAGATGAATGCATAAGCCATGAGCTTGATATACAAGCTATGAGCATAAACAAACCATAGGCTTAAAATGATAATATCATTTGTTCACTGAATGCCTACCAGTGAACTCAGGCTCAGTCCAGCCAAATGACCTCAAAGACCAGATCTGTGAGATATATAGTATTTCTGAACTTTCAGGTTATGTCCAGGTTGCAAAGGCTCAAACAGAAAAGCTTTCTTCAGAGACAAATCCTCCCAAGTAAGCTTGAGAGAACAGACCAGCCACTCCAAGTAACTAGCTACCATTATGTCACCTGCCAACTCCCCAACAAAGGGAAAGTGAAATAGCATTCATTCACATTTGAAATGCTTTTATTGGCTTAAAAGTCTTACAAGTAAACCATCCTTCCTTTCTCCTGTGCCTGATAAAATCATTTAAACACAGACCCCAAGCACTTAGAGTGCTTTTACTTCTTTGCCAAAGGACAATTCTTCTTGATTGGTCTCTATCACAAAATCCAGAGCATGGCCCAGACAAACTGGCTAGACACGTCTGCTGTCAACTTCTTTGCCAACAGTGGACCAAAGAACTGGACTGGAAATATTTTCTGTAATTCAATGCAACATTTTTTTCAAAACAATATTTTAATTTGCATAGCAAGCCAAATTCTCTCTCAGAGGAGGGATAGAACACATTCCATTGTGTAAGACAATACTCACTCATTCCCACATAGTGATGTCAGTGCTCAATGAGCAATACTCTTTCTAACATTCTTTGTCTGCCTTGTAAAGTTCCTATTATAAAATGTGAACCACCTCAGAATCAAGCAAGATGTTGCAAATACTTCTGCTATCATTTTTGTAAAACCCAAGGAGACAAGGCTGTCACCAACTGCCTTGTTCACAACTATTTAATGACTTTTCCCTCTTGGTATGAATAGGATTTCTGAAATCTATCTTCACTTCCCAGGACTTTCTTCTCACAAGAATTCTGACTTGGACAGTTTATTTTTGCCAGCTTTTAACAGCCATGGAGCAATCTCATTGTTTACTAAGATAAGGGGAGGCATGTCAAGGTTGTAAGACTGAATGTTAGGAGGAATTCTGAGGTTAATGGAAAACATACTGGGCATTTTGTTAGGAGTACAGGAAAGATCAAGGACAAAACACTCTCCAATATATAAATGATGGAACATGGCACAGTACAGAACAGCTCAGCATGTGCATTTTGACAAGAGCTTATTTTTAATATTTCTCAAAAGCAAGGTAAAATAAAATAACTTATAAATCTCTATCTTTGGTGTGCATATATACTATGAAAACTTAAGAATAAAGAAAGCATACAGGCCAAGCATGTTGGCCTGTGCACCCAGGAGTGAGAAGTAGATGAATGTGACTTTAATGGCAGCCTGGGCTACATAATGAGTTCCAAGACAAGCAGAGCTATATAATAGAAAGAATTTGTCTCAAAAATAAATAAAAATATAAAACCAAAACTAATAATTGACTTCCTGTTGAACTATAATCATGTGCTAATGTGTTCACTGGAAAGAGTTTTTAAAAACTTAACAGTAAGAAACTACAGCCCATCCTACCTAAATTAACTGTTCATATTTAGTCAATTTGACTTAGCAAATTCTAAAACTAAAAAAAAAAAAAACCAAGAGTACAACAAAATAGAAATACCTGTAATTCTTTCCATGCTCATTTATTCCTTACTACTTAATTTTTAGCTCATCTTCCAAATATTTTGTTCTATCTCCAAACCTTATAGAAATACTCTTGTATATTTGTCTAAGAACTGCATTTTGCTGTTGCAAAGTACTTACAATTCTTTAGCTTGATTGTTTGCACTGAATGGTAATTTGCAGCTATTATATTTGGAGCCTATCTATGTATATATAGTTCTAGAGTAATTTTAGTGTTCTGATGATGGTAAAACATGTCATTCTAAGAAAATACTACAATTTATCATTTTGCCAGTTGATAAAGCCTTTGGATGTTTTCTACTTTTCAGGCTCACCACCATAGCCATGCTTCTTAAGTCATTAAGGATATTATTTTTTCCCTTGGGGCTGTATCAAGGACAAATCTGTGGGGTCCTAACATCAGCACATTTTTAGCCCTTGAGATGTCCTCAAACTGTTCTCTCCAGAGGATAGTAATTATTGCTCTGAATAGGCAAGCGTGAAACTTCATTCATTCTTGTCAAATCTCCAACTCAAACTCTCCTCTCTTCCAAGCATCCCTTAAAAACATGAAAAATAAAAATTTTGCATAGACATAGAATGATACTATAGTGGTTATCTCTCTGCCTACCAATATCCATATTTCTTGAAACACTATATATATTTTCTATGGAAAACAGTATTCATATATAACAGTGTTGTGAGCCACCCAGACATAAAGGAGCATCACTCTGGCTTCAGTGTTCCATTCATAGTCTCACAGGGGGCAATAGGAACAAAAGGAAAGAAAAATATATCTTTTTTAAAATTAACTTGAAGAACAAGAACCAAGTTTTATTGCCTGTTGAGGATGAAGCCAGTTAGAGAAAAAGAACAATCAAGATTTATAGAAATTTCACTTTTAGGTATTCATAACAAAAATATAAAAACAAGTCTGTTTCAATATAATTTATTTAGGTACTCTTCATGTTGCTCTTCTAAAATACTCTGACAAAAGCAGCCCAAAGGAGAAAGGAAGGAAGGAGTGGAGAGATTGAAAGAGAGGTGAAGAGAAGTCAGAAGAGTTGACTATTTGGGCTCAGGGTTGAAAGCACAGTACATTAAGGTCATGAAATCCTGGTGACAGGACATTCAGGCAGCTAGTCACATTTCTTTTTTTTTTTTTTCGGAGCTGGGGACCGAACCCAGAGCCTTGCGATTTCTAGGCAAGCGCTCTACCACTGAGCTAAATCCCCAACCCAGTCACATTTCATCGATGGTCAAGAAATAGAAAACAAATGGATGCTGCTGCACAACTTATTCAGTTTTATTCAGCTTCAGGATCTAACCACAGGGAATCATGCCACCCACATTTAGGTTGGGTTTCTCTACCTCAACCTAGTCAAGATAATCCCCTACATGCACAAAAAGAGACTTGTTCTTCTAAGTGAATCTAAATCTTATTGCAAGTAATAACCACCACATCCAGAAGAGCCAAGATAGAACCCACAAATGCATACCCAATAGTTAATAAATTCACAAAAGTCCCATATACATATAATAGATTTTTGTTCAATCAAATAAAGAACTGAAATACTGGCACCTTCTATAGTGTGGATGAATTTTTAAAATTATCTTTAATCACTTTTTACAGACCATTCAATATCCCTCTCCCATTCTGCCCTCCAACAGTTCCTCATTCCTCCTCCAAGTCTTCAGGAGGGTTTCCCCACATCCCCACATCCCCCATAAAGTTGTCTTCAGACCTACAAACATATACTGTGGCACAAGTGTACCTACATACACACGCACAAGCACTCACATACATACATACATACACACACACACACACACACACACACACTTTTTACATGAAACCAGTTCTATATTCCTTGTCTTTAGTTATATAACCTAATACATTTTAATTTTTCCTTATTTTTGGATTGTTCTTTCAAAAGGAACTAAAATAATTCTGGGTCAAATGGATTCAGACACAAAAGCTTCCTGTTAGGAAGAAAAATAATATAGTCCGAACACTTAGTTAATGTGTAAATTTTAAACTCCCAGTGCTATCAAAAAATCAACAAAATCTTATTATAGTTTACTAGAGGGGGTTAGTAAAATCTGGCAATACTTGATGAATAGGATAATCCCTATGTCCATTGTTTGCTACAGTTCTATTCTAACCAAAACTTTGTCAGATTTAAATTATTGTGCTACAAAATGAGTGATATTTACAAGAAGATAGACATGAAAGAGACTCCACAATGATGAGAATGTAGAAGTGATTCATTCATTCTAATACCAAGAGTAAAATAAATTATCTGAACTCCTAAGATAAACAAAATTCTCACATTTAAAGCACTAATCTTTATTCAGAGCACGATGTTCCTTTCTAAGTTTCATTATTTCTTTTGCAAAGAACCAGAAATTCCCTTCTTCTGATTTTTTAATAAAGATATGTTTGTTGGTACTCTACTTGCACGAGCTACAAAGTGGAAACAACCTAAATGCCTGTCAACTGATGAATAGATAATGAAACTGTGTTACATACGGAATACTATACAACTGTAAAGAAAAAATGGAATCATGAAGTTTGCAGGTAAGTGGATGAAACTAGAAAATATTACAGTGACTGAGGTGACCCAGATTAACAAAGACAAACCCTACCTATTCTCTCTTATTTGTAGACCCTAGTTGAGAACCTCTAGATAACCTGAAGTATCTGCAGAAACCAGGAAAGTAAAAAGTGAACATGGTTGGAACTCTAGAGAGGAGACTACCTAGTTACAGATGCTATAAAGGTGAAAATGGGCAAAACATGGGGAAATGGGGCAATGTAGAGGGAGAAGGAAAAAAGAGATAACATAAAGGATGTTTGTAAAAAAGCCATAGGAAAACATTAGTTTCTGATTACTTGAAAATACATGACATAAAATTTTGTACACACACATATACATACATATACATATACATACATATACATATACGTGTGTGTGTGTGTGTGTGTGTGTGTGTGTGTGTGTGTGTGTGTAAAATATCAATTTGAGCTGTTGGTCAGAGGTCTCCAAGAGACTTCCAAGACAATATACACTATTGCATTTGTCCTTGGTTGCCTCTCAATAGTTAAAGGTAATACCATATTATTAGAGACATTACACACTTCAGACACACGACTTGGGGGAATAAAGGAAGAAATGATCTCATTGCATCTAAAGATGTTAGGCAGGCTGACAAGAAAAAAAGGCAATTAAAAAAAATCCTACTTAGGGGCTGGGGATTTAGCTCAGTGGTTAGAGCGCTTACCTAGGGTGCTACAAGGCCCTAGGTTAGGTCCCAGCTCGGAAAAAAAAGAAACCAAAAAAAAAAAATCCTACTTAGTTGTAATGCCTATGAACCACAATAGTCCAGAACAGCAAATATTCCCAAATGTGCAGTAGTGGTACTTTATATCTTGAGCATAACAATATCACCTGATCGGACTAAGGCCCACCAATAGGAAAAATATCAAGCCTGTTACTGCAAATCTAACCAACTAGAGGAAGCTGCTAAAAAATATAAAATAAAAGTAACTACTGACACTTTCCTAAACAATGTAATTCCCAACTGCTTACTAAAGCTATAGGTGAGTGCAGAGGAAACTTAAGGGTTCTTTGAAAACTCAGTTGTGTTTTATGATATTTTTCTGGAGCAAACACATGAAGGAGTGTTTTCCTGAAGTGGACATAGGTGAAAGACTAAGGCAGAATCATGAAGGAGTGTTTTGCTGAAGCAGATACAGGAGAAAGGATGAGCCGCTACAGCAAGCCTGTGAAACGATATGTGATGAAGGATTCTTCACTACCAACACACATGTATAGGACTGCCTTACATGCTGGGACTCCATAGGGCAAATGTTTTGATGCTGTGCCTAAGCTTATTGACAATTCCACAGACTTGGGCTGATTGACAGAATGATGTCAACTGAGACAGGTGAACATGCTGTGGCAAGACCGGTGGAGGACATGTGATGTTTGGAGGGAGTATAAAAAGGACAAGAGACAGTAACAGAGGTTGAGCTTGACTTGCTGTTATGGGTGTTTGAGGAGGGCTTGTTGGTCTTGTGACTTTGCTGAGAGAGGCACAGCCAAAAACTCCTGCTGGCCCTGGTTCTTCCTGGTTACTTGTGCCAAAGCTGAAATTTGGCTGTCTCTGCTAGGTAGTGCTACTGCTACTGATTTGTGTTTCTTATCCTGACTACTGAACTGGATTGCTGGTATATCTATGAAATGAAGTGTTTGCAAGTGGATCAAACTGCTGTTTCTGACCTGTGAACTAAACTCCAATTTCTAGATAACCCAGATGGGAGTTGCTCCATAAAACCTTTCTAAACAAGTCCACTTCCCCCATATCTTTTCTTTTCTACTACCTCCGGTGGGTGGTGGGCTAAAACGGAGGTTAAAGCACTTAAGAACCATCATTAAAAATAGGCATTGAAAAAAATTAAAGTTATAGTTTAAGTGTAGTGTCCACTCCTTGTCAAAGAAACTTCATTGGCAGTAGAAAATCCATCAAAAATTCCACAAATGTTCAAAATGTAGACAGCTGACCAGAGGAACATCTACAACCGACACAGCTACAACTGAGGGAACATCTCAAAAGATGAGGGAAAAGATTTTAAGATCCAGAGGACCAGGGCATCTGCTATGCCACAGTGTCTTCTGTTCACTACAAGGAGGCTGTGCCCATGAATTTTTAACAATATGGTTGCCAAAACAAGCCCTCCACAATAAATGAAAATATTAGTTGACATACCACCATGGATAGGGGAAACACCCCAAGGCCTCATCCATAGATGATGAGCTGCAGAAAATTGATGGCTGCTAAGAGAGCTAAAATCAGCCATCTCTAGGAACAATCCCACTATAGGTTATCAAATCCTATGTGTTAGTTCTAATCATTCATATATATATATATATATATATATATATATATATGCCACACTAAATATATCCAATAAATTGTATTTATATGAAATATAATAAAGAAGTCAGGAAATATAATTAGAATAGAGGAGCACATGAAGATTAGAAGTGGGGGTAGTTGAGTAGAAATTATGTAAACATAATTCTAAAAAAATAAATGGAACAAAAATAAAGGCAATAATGGTTCTCATCTTGATTTTACCTGCCTTTTGCTACTATGGTCCTAAAGGGATTGGGAGAATTTCCTTTTGATTTTTCTATAGTTTGCCATTTCTAAATTTAGCAAAAAAAATGAAAATATCAACAGATTTAATTTTTTGAAGAGTTGTGAAGTTAGGCAATTTTATCTTTTAATAAGTGATGAAAACAATCATAATTTGAATCCAACAGTCTCTCCTTTCTTGGAAATTGTACATATGTTACATCTAACTAACTAGGCTATAGTCTTTATCATGTTTATGGTTTAAAATGAAACAAAATACAAATACAGTCTATTTGCAAAGAGACAAATCATAGATTTAAAAATATTTATTGTAAAAATTCCTTATGCATTTAAATGAGTAGTGAACAACAAGATAGCAAGAGAGTTCAAAATAAGCAATACTATTATCAGTATAGATGTAGCCAGGTGATGGTGGCATATGCCTCCAGTCCTAGCACTTGGGAGGCAGAGGCATGTTAGTCTCTGAGAGTTCAAGACTAGACTGGTGTACACAGCAAGTTCCAGGACATTCTGGGCTATACAGAGAAACCCTGTTTTGAAAAACCAAAACTAAATAGAAATAATGATAATAACAACAACAACAACAAAATCCAAAACTATAACCAAGAAATATAGCAGTCTTCAGGACAAGTAAAAAACAAGAGTAGTGGGTGAATGCAATGAAAAAAAATCTATCACTAACAGTTTGCTTAAGTAACTTAGGTCAATGCTTTCAGAGTGATCAAATTCAAAAGGAGATATGGTAGAATATAATAAATATTAAGTACTTGTTCCACATGAAAAGAGAACCTCAAAGAGAAGGTAGGAAATGAATACTGCCACATCATGAACATGAAAATACTTCCCCCATGTTTCATTTGATTGGTTCTAAAATAGCTCTATATAACAACTGTAAGGAGAAGCAGATTAAGGAAACCAAAGATCTCCCGGAAAAAGATAATTTTCAACACTCATTTATGTTTCTCAGCATCATCTAGCTTAGTCCTTTTTCATTTCCTCAAGTTGCTGATGGGTACTTTTCACGCCTCATTTTCATAAGCAAGACATTATGAATTATGCAACATCATACTAGTAACAGGGTGTGGAGACACATCACACAGAAGAGCGCACATTTCAAATATTAGTACAAGGAGCTTCTTCCTGAATTGTGTAACATTTCCAGTTCTGAGAAGGAACAGGTGGGATCATGTGCCATCAATATCAAAGACTTTCCAAAAGGAGACAGCACATGTGGACTATAATGTACAGTCCACTCCTTCTTGTAACAATCAGGAAAATGAGCTGATTTACTTCACACATTATGTGGGTTTTCAGTATGATTCATGAATTGAATGAATAATGCTATAAAGGGAAAAATTATTTGGCAGAAACAAAGGAGGAAGAGAGAAGGACCAATTGACACAGAATGTCATTTGATATTATCTGTAAATCTCCAGAGTTGGAGTTTTGAGGATAATTCCAACAAAATCCCAGATATTGGTTTGGAAAGTGTCTCTACAATCTGTGTTCTACTTTTGTGGCAATCCAATGAATGTTGTCCTAAATTATAAACACTTTCTTTAAACTGAAGTCCCTGTAAATTGGTAGCATTTGTAGTTTACTTGGATGGAAGAAAATCCCCTAATATTGAAGAAGAGATATTTGTTTGAAATTTTTTGGAGGAAAATCTATTCTGTTTTAGTAAAAAAATTAATAAATAAATGAGCCATAGTTATGAGTACTTCATTGTATACAGCCCACCTCCAATAACAAGGGCTCATCTACATAATGACATTTCCTTTGTTATTTGAGCTATAATAATTAAAGATTTCATTGGAAGTTGGAGATTTTAATAAAATATCCATTTGTCCAGCTGGTACTGGTCATATATTTCTGTACTCTCAGCACTCAGGAGGCTGAGGCAGGAAGATTGAAGAGTTTGATGTCAGCCTGGGCTACAAAGTGAGACAGTGTCTGAAAAAGTAAATACCTCTTGTTTTAGTTTTTATTGTTATTTTTATTTTTTGGCCTTTCTAGACAGATTTTCCCAGGTAGTATAAAAAGCAGTGGATTTGTATTAAAGAATTTTAATACATACCTGTCATTATATTTTGTGTCTCACCCCAACTGTACCCCCATTCCCTTTCTCTCCTTGTTATCATTTAAATGAATACAGTTGCTAGTATTTAAAAACCGAAGTGCTAAAAGTATATAAATGAATACCCCTGCTATCCCAAAGGGATCTCTATTCCCTTGTCACCTCTCCTCCTACCTTCATCAGATCTGCTGAGTCTGAACCATACAGGTAAGATCATCTTCCCCCACCCTCCATCCCTGTTTCCTGAATCCTCTGGAGCAAACCAAGCTGCCTTGAGTACCCTGATAGCCCCACGGGGATCTCCATTCTCCTCCCACCTCTCTGCTGGATCTATGGCTCCTGAAACATACACACTTGTGGATCCTAAACCATACAGACCAGCAGATCTGGAATCATACAACCCAAGGATACCCATCAGAGGCCTGCCACACCAGGAATATCCAGGTTAACTCCTCTCCCAATACCTACTACAACAGAAATATCCAGGGACCAAAGCCATCCAAATGGCTAAAAGTCCTCAAAAGAACACAAGCAAAAAATGTCAGAGCAATATGACAGCTTCAGAGCACAGTTATGCGTCTATAGCAAGCCCAGGATATCCTAACACAACTGAAACACAAGAAAATTACCTTAAATCCAATCTTATAAAGATGATAAAGGCCTTTTAAAAAAGGAAATGAATTAATCACTTATACAGGAAAATACAATCAAGCAGGTAGAGATCTTTAAAGAGGAAACAAATAAATCTCTTTAAAATATACAGAAAAATACAATTAAAAAGGTGAAGGAAATAAAATTGTGCAAGACCTGAAAGCAGAAATAGAAGCAATAAAGAAAACATAAACTAGGGAATCCTGGAGATAGAAAACCTAGAAAAGTAAACAGGAACAACAGATGCAAACATAATAATAGAAACATAATAGTAGAAATAATAGAAGAAACAGAAGAGAGAACTTCAGGCGTAGAACATACAATAGATGAAATTGATATATTAGTCAAAGAAAAATGTTAAAATTCCTAACATAAAACATCCAGGAAATCAGATACCATGAAAAGACCTAACCTAAGAAAAATAGGAATAGAAGAAGGTGAAGAGTCCCTGCTCCAAGGCCCAGAACATATTTTCAACAAAATCATAGAAAACTTCCCCAACCCAAAGAAAGAGGTGCCTATAAACATATAAGAAGCTTATAGAATACCAAATAGACTGGACAAGAAAAGAAAATCCTCCCACCACATAATAATCAAAGCACAACTCTATAGAACAAAGAATATTAAAAGCAGCAAGGGAAAAAAGCCAGGTAACTTACCAATGCAGACCTATCAGAATTATGTCTGACTTTCCAGAGAGATTCTAAAAGCTAGAAGGGCCTGCAAAGATTTCCTGCAGCTTCTAAAAAAGATGGGTGGGTGAGAGGACGAGCATCCTTATAAAAGCAGGGGAAGGGGAAAGGGAAGAGTAGAGAACCAGAAAAGAGGATAACATTTGAAATGTAAATACATAAAGTATCCATTTTTTTAAAAAAGTAAATTTCTCAATCACCCCATGTGGAGAATTCAATATTTCAAAACAAATCCAATTTCAAAAAATATATATCCACAAATCTAGCCCTATACAAAACATTAAAAGGAAAACTCCACTCCAACCCAAGGAGGATAACTACATCCAAGAAAACATATAAAATAAGTAATTCCATACCAGCAAAAACAAGGAAAGCACATGTGCATGCAAGAGCATGCACACGCATGCACACACCACCACCACCACCACCACTACCATCATCAAAATAACAGGAAATAACAAACACTGGCCATTAATATCTCTCAAAATCAATGGACTCAATTTCCCAATTAAGACACAGGCTAAGCAAATGGATGGGAAAACAGGATCCATCATTCTGCTTCATAAGAAATACAATTCAGCAATGAAGATAGACATTAACTCAGAGTAAAGGGATGCAAATTTGTTTTCTAAGCAAACAGACCTGAAAGTAAGTCAGAGTAGACTTTTAAATATAAAAACAACATAGACTTTCAACCAAAATTAACCAAAAGACACAGGGAAGGGCACTTCATACTCATCAAAGGAAAAATCTACCAAGATGATATCTCAATTCTGATCATCTATGCCCTGACACAAAGGCACACACATCGGTAAAAGAAACATTGCTAAAATTTAAATCAAACATTGAATCCCACACATTAATAGTGGGAGACTTCAACACCTCATTCTCCCCAATTGACAGGTCATCCCTACAAAAACTACACAGAGAAATAACAATATTAACAGACATGAGTGAAATGAACCTAACAGACATCAATAGAATACTTGACCCAAACACAGAAGAATATAATTTCTTTTCAATACCTCATGAATCCTTCTCCAAAATCGAACATATCACCAGTCACAAAGTATGCCTCATATATACAAGAAAATTGAAATAATGCCTTGTTTCTTATCAGGACACCGTGGATTATAGCTGAACTTCAACAACAATGTTGCCTACATACCCGTGGAAACTGAAGAATTCTATACTCAGTGATCCCTGGGCCAGGGAAGAAAGAAAGAAATTAAAGACTGTCGTCTAGAATTCAATGAAAATGAAAGCACAGCATACCCAAATTTATGGGACACAATGGAGGAAGTGCTAACAGGAATGTTCATAGCATTAAGTGCCTCTATAAAGAAAATAGGTCACATACCAGCAATTTAAAAATAAACCTGAAAGCTCTAGAAAACAAAAGAAGTAACACTTGAAAGAGGAGTAGAATTCAAGAAATAATTAAAATCAGGGCTGAAACTATCAGTTAGAAACAAAGAAAAAAATATAACTAATCAACGAACCCAAGAGATTTTTTTTAAGAAAACCCACAACATAAGTACACCCTTAGCCAAGCTAATAAAAAGACGGAGAGTCAGTATCCAAATAAACAAAATCAGAAAGAAACCAGGAGACATAATAACAGACACTCAGGAAATTCAAAGAATTATTAAGTCCTACTTCAAAAGCCTATACTCCACAAAATTGGAAACATCTTTAAGAAATGGAGGATTTTTCTACACAGATAACAATTACCAAAGTTAAATCAAGATCAGGCAAGTATTTAACCATCCCAATAACTCCTAAAGAAATAGAAGCAGTGATTAAAAGTCACCCAACCAAAAATAAAATCCCAGGGCCAGGTAGTTTAGTGCAGAATTCTACAAGAGTGAATACCAATTCTCCTCAAACTACTCCACACAATAGAAACAGTAGGAACACTGCCAAAGTCATTCTATGAGGACATAGTAACCCTGATACCTAAACCACATGGCTCAAATAAGAAAGACAACTTCCAACTGATTTCCCTTATGAACACTGAACCAAAAAATACTCAATAATATACTTGCCAAGCAAATCCAGGAACACATCAAAAACATCATTCATCATGATCAAGTAAGCTTTATCCCGTGGATGCAGGGATGGTTCAAGATATGAAAACCTACCAATGTAATCCACCATATAAGCAAACAAAGAAAAAAATCACATTTGATGCTAAGAGGGCTTTGACAAAATCTAACACCCCTTCATGTTAAAAGTATTAATGAGATCAGGGATACCAGAAACATGAAGCAGTATACAGCAAGTCAATAGCCAGCATCAAGTTAAATGGAAAGATACTTAAAGCAATTCCACTAAAATCAGAGACAAGAAAAGGCTGCCCACTCTCTGCCTATCTATTCAATATAATACTTGAAGATCTAACCAGGGCAAGAAGACAACTAAAGGATACCAGTGGGATACAAGTTGGAAAGGAAGAAATCAAAATATCACTATTTGCAGATGATATAATAGTATACTTAAGTGACCACAAAAATTCCATCAGAGAACTCCGACATCAGATAAATCCCTTCATCAAAGTGGCTGAATACAAAATTAACTCAAAGAAATCAGTAGGCCTCCTTTGTTCAAGTGATAAACAGATTGAGAAAGAAATTAAGGAAATATTCTTTACAATAGTCATGAATAATATAATATATTATGTTGGTGTAACTCTAAGCAAGCAATTGAAAGATCTGTATGAAAAGAATTTCAAGTCCCTGAAAAAAGAAATTGAAGAAGATATCAGAAGATGGAAAGATTTCCCATGTACATGATATATAGGATTAACATAGTGAAAATGGCCATCTTACCAAAAGTAATCTACAGATTTAATGCAGTCTCTGCAAAATCACAGCACAATTTTTATAGCCCTTAAAAGAACTATTATCAACTTTATATGGAAAAACCAAAACCCAGGATAGCCAACACAATCCTGAACAATAAATGACCTTCAGGAGGAATCACCACCTCTGACCTCAATCTGTACTACAGAGCGATAGTGATAGAAATTGCATAGTGTTGGTACAGAATAAGACATCTTGATCGATAGAATCAAATTGAAGAACCAGAAATAAACTCACATACCTATGGACACTTGATTTTTTGATAGTGAAGCTAAAACCATACAATGGAAAAATTAAAGTATCTTCAACAAATGGTTTTTGAGTAACTGGATGTCTACATGTAGAAGAATAAAGATAGAACCATACTTATCAACCTGCACAAAACTCAAATCCAAGTTGATCAAGTACTTCAACAGAAATCTGGATACACTAAATATCATAGAAGAGAAAGTGGGAAGTACCCTTGAATACATTGGTACATGAGACAAGTTTCTGAACAGCACACTAATGGCTCAGGCTCTAAGATCAACAGTTGATACTTGGGACCTCATGAAACTGCAAAGTTTTTAGGCAACGAACAATGTCAATAGGACAAATCTGCAGTCCACATACTGGAAAAGGATCTTCATCAACCCTATATATGACAGAGGGCTAAAATCCAAAATTGACAATAAAACCTCAGTAAGATAAACAACAACAACTTAAATAACCCAATTAAAAATGAGGTACGACTTGCTGATCCCAGCCCACAGCTACCTTTTCCCAAACACCGTGGGGGAGAGAGCTCATCGCCAAGACAGGTGGGCACTCCTGAGACTGCAGAACAGGAGAGACCTCCAGTAGACACTTGCCCACATCCCTGGCCCAAGAGGAAACTGTTTCCTATGGGAACAGGAAGATAGGGGCACTCAAGCTGCAGGTGCTCTGCGGTCAAAACAACACCTGGATCTGACAGGACCCAGTCAAACAACTCCCTGCACCCAAATCCCATGGGAGGGAGAGCTAGACCTTCAGAGGGGCGGACACACCTGGGAAACTAGAGGAGCCTACTCTCTGCCCACAATTCTGAATCAGGAGGAAAACACCTAGTACCTTGTGGGCCCCTTGTGAACAGGGACCCAAGAGAAGGCAGGGCAGGCCTTCTGATTGCTGGCCTCATGGAGAGCTGAAACCCACTCCCTGAGGGTGACTTCAGGCCGGAGACTAGAGGTAAGACCAACTTTTTCTGCTCCAAGTGACCTGCCTGGTGTACTCAGGAGACATGCCCACAGGAACAGCTGAAGACCAGTATACAGGAAAGACTACATGCCTAAAAGCAGAACACTGTGTTCCCATAACCGGCTGAAAGAAAACAGGAAAACAGGTCTACAGCATTCCTGACACACAGGCCTATAGGACGGTCTACCCACTGTCAGAAATAGCAGAACAAGGTAACACCAGAGACAACCTGATGGCAAGGAGCAAGGGCAGGAAGCCAATCAACAGAAACCCAGACTACATGGTAACATTGGAGCCAAATTCTCCCACCAAAGCAAACACTGAATATCCAAACACACCAGAAAAACAAGATCTAGATTTAAAATCACACTTGATCATGATGATGGAGGCCTTCAAGAAAGAAATAAAGAACTCCCTTACAGAAATGCAGGAAAACACAAATAAACAAGTAGAAGCCTATAGACAGGAATCACAAAAATCCCTGAAAGAATTGCAGGAAAACACAATCAAACAGGTAAAGGAATTAACAATGGAAATAGAAGCAATAAAGAAAGCACAAAGAGAGACAACATTGGGTATAGAAAAAAAAGGAAGAGACAAGAGTTGTAGATACAAGCATCACCAAAAGAATACAAGATACAGAAGAGAGAATCTCAGGAGAAGTCTCCATAGAAATCATCGAGACAACGGTCAAAGAAAATGGAAAACGGAAAAAGCTACTGGTCCAAAACATATAGGAAATCCAGGACTCAATGAGAAGATCAAACCTAAGGATAATAGGTATAGAAGAGAGTGAAGATTCTCAGCTCAAAGACCCGTAAATATCTTTAACAAAATCATAGAAGAAAACTTCCCTAACTTAAAGAAAGAGATGCCCATAAACATATAAGAAGCCTACAGAATTCCAAATAGATTGTACCAGAAAAGAAACTCCCCTTGTCACATAATAGTCAAAACACCAAATGCACAAAACAAAGAAAAATATTAAAAGCAGTAAGGGAAAAGGGTCAAGTAACATATAAAAGCAGACCTATCAGAATCACATCAGACATCTCACCAGAGACTATGAAAGCCAGAAGATCCTGGACAGATGTCATACAGACCCTAAGAGAACACAAATGTCTACCCAGGTTACTGTATCCTGCAAAACTCTCAATTAAAATAGATGGAGAAACCAAGATATTACATGACAAAACCAAATTTACACAATATCTTTCTACAAATCCAGTGCTACAAAGGATAATAAATGGTAAAGCCCAACATAAGGAGGCAAGCTACACCCTAGAAAAAGCAAGAAACTAATCATCTTGGCAACAAAACAAAGAGAAGAAAAGCACACAAACATAATCACATCCAAATATGAATATAACAGGAAGTAATAATCACTATTCCTTAATATCTCTCAACATCAATGGCCTCAACTCCCCAATAAAAAGACATAGATTAACAAACTGGATACGCAACGAGGACCCTGCATTCTGCTGCCTACAGGAAACACACCTCAGAGACAAAGACAGACACTACCTCAGAGAGAAAGGCTAGAAAACAACTTTCCAGGCAAATGGTCTGAAGAAGCAAGCTGGAGTAGCCATTCTAATATCTTATAAAAATGATGTTCAACCATCAGTCATCAAAAAAGATAAGGAAGGACACTTCATATTCATCAAAGGAAAAATCCACCAAGATGAATTCTCAATCCTAACTATCTATGCTCTAAATACAAGGGCACCTACATACATAAAAGTAACCCTACTAAAGCTCAAAGCACACATTGCAACTCACATAATAATAGTAGGAGATTTCAACACCCCACTCTCATCAATTGACAGATCATGGAAACAGAAATTAAACAGAGACATAGACAGAGTAAGAGAAATCATGAACCAAATGGACTTAACAGATATTTATAGAACATTCTATCCTAAAACAAAAGGATATACTTTCTTCTCACCACATCATGGTACTTTCTCCAAAATTGACCATATAACTGGGCATAAAACAGGCCTCAATAGATACAGAAAGATAGAAATAATCCCATGCATCCTATCAGACCACCATGGGCTAAAGCTCATCTTCAATAATAATAAGGGAAGAACGCCCATATATTCATGGAAGTTGAACAATGGTCTACTCAACGATAACCTGGTCAAGGAAGAAATTAAGAAAGAAATTAAAAGACTTTTAGAATTTAATGAAAATGAAGGTACAACATACCCAAACTTATGGGACACAATGAAAGCTGTGCTAAGAGGAAAACTCATAGCTCTGAGTGCTGCAGAAAGAAACAGGGAGAGAGCATATGTCAGCAGCTTGACAGCACACCTAAAAGGCTCTAAACAAACAGAAGCAAATACACACAGGGAGAAGCAGAAGGCAGAAAATAATCAAACTCAGAGCCAAAATCAACCAAGTAGAAACAAAAAGGACCATAGAAAGAATCAACAGAACCAAAAGTTGGTTCTTTGAGAAAATCAACAAGATAGATAAACCCTTAGCCAGACTAACGAGAGGACACAGAGAGTGTGTCCAAATTAACAAAATCAGAAATGAAAGGAGACATAACTACAGATTCAGAGGAAATTCAAAAAAAATCATCAGATCTTACTGCAAAAGCCTATATTCAACAAAACTTGAAAATCTGCAGGAAATGGACAATTTCCTAGACAGATACCAGGTACCGAAGGTAAATCAGGAACAGATAAACCATTTAAACAACCCCATAACTCCTAATGAAATAGAAGCAATCATTAAAGGTCTCCCAACCAAAAAGAGCCCAGGTCCAGAGAGGTTCAGTGCAGAATTCTATCAGGCCTTCATAGAAGACCTCATACCAATACTATCCAAACTATTCCACAAAATTGAAACAGATGGAGCACTACCGAATTCCTTCTATGAAGCCACAATTACTCTTATACCTAAACCACACAAAGACCCAACAAAGAAAGAGAACTTCAGACCAATTTCCCTTATGAATATTGATGCAAAAATACTCAATAAAATGCTGGCAAACCGAATCCAAGAGCACACCAAAACAATCATCCATCATGATCAAGTAGGCTTCATCCCAGGCATGCGGGGATTGAAAACCATCAACATGTTCCATTATGTAAACAAACTGAAAGAACAAAACCCCATGATCATTTCATTAAATGCTGAGAAAGCATTTGACAAAATTCAACACCCCTACATGATAAATGTCCTGGAAAGAATAGGAATTCAAGGCCCATTCCTAAACATAGTAAAAGCCATATACGGCAAACCAGTAGCTAACATTAAACTAAAGGGAGAGAATCTTGAAGCAATCCCACAAAAATCAGGGACTAGACAAGGCTGCCCCTCTCTCCCTACTTATTCAATATAGTTTCTTGAAGTTCTAGCCAGAGCAATCAGACAACAAAAAAAAGGAGGTCAAAGGGATACAGATCGGAAAAGAAGAAGTCAAAATATCACTATTTGCAGATGATATGATAGTATATTAAGTGATCCCAAAAGTTCCACCAGAGAACTACTAAAGCTGATAGACAACTTCAGCAAAGTAGCTGGGTATAAAATTAACTCAAATAAATCAGTAGCCTTCCTCTACACAAAAGAGAAACAAGCCGAGAAAGAAATTAGGGAAACGACACCCTTCATAATAGTCCCCAATAATATAAAGTACCTCGGTGTGACTTTAACCAAGCAAGTAAAAGATCTGTACAATAAGAACTTCAATCCTCTGAAGGAAGAAATTGAAGAAGATCCCAGAAGATGGAAAGATCTCCCATGCTCATGGATTGCCAGGATTAATATAGTAAACATGGCCATTTTACCAAAAGCGATCTACAGATTCAATTCAATCCCCATCAAATACCAATCCAATTCTTCAGAGAGTTAGACAGAACATTTTGCAAATTCATCTGGAATAACAAAAAACCCAGGATAGCTAAAACTATCCTCAACAATAATAGGACTTTGGGGGAATCACTATCTCTGAACTCAAGCAGTATTACAGAGCAATAGTGATTAAAAAAAAAAAACACTGTATGATATTGGTACAGAGACAGGCAGATAGACCAAATGGAATAGAATTGAAGACACAGAAATGAACCCACACACCTATGGTTACTTGATTTTTGACAAAGGAGCCAAAACCATTCAATGGAAAAAAGATAGCATTTTCAGCAAATGGTGCTGGTTCAACTGGAGGTCAACATGTAGAAGAATGCAGATCGAACCATGCTTATCACCCTGTACAAAGCTTAAGTCCAAGTGGATCAAGGACCTCCATATCAAACCAGATACACTCAAACTAATAGAAGAAAAACGTAGGGAAGCATCTCAAACACTTGGGCACTGGAGAAAATTTCCTGAACAAAACAGCAATAGCTTACGCTCTAAGATTAAGAATCGACAAACGGGATCTCAAAAAACTGCAAAGCTGTAAGGCAAAGGACACTGTGGTTAGGACAAAATGGCAACCAACAGATTGCGAAAAGATCTTTACCAATCCTACAACAGATAGAGGCCTTATATCCAAAATATGCAAAGAACCCAAGAAGTTAGACCACAGGGAGACAAATAACCCTATTAAAAATGGGGTTCAGAGCTAAACAAAGAATTCACAGCTGAGGAATGACAAATGGCTGAGAAACACCTAAATAAATGTTCAACATCTTTAGTCATAAGGGAAATGCAAATCAAAACAACCCTGAAATTTCACCTCACACCAGTGAGAATGGCTAAGATCAAAAACTCAGGTGACAACAAATGCTGGCGAGGATGTGGAGAAAGAGGAACACTCCTCCATTGTTGTTGGGATTGCAGACTGGTACAACCATTCTGGAAATCAGTCTGGAGGCTCCTCAGAAAATTGGACATTGAACTACCTAAGGACCCAGCTATGCCTCTCTTGGGCATATACCCAAAAGATGCCCCAACATATAACAAAGACACATGCTCCACTATGTTCATAGCAGCCTTATTTATAATATCCAGAAGCAGGAAAGAACCTACATGCCCTTCAACAGAGGAATGGATACAGAAAATGTGGTACATCTACACAATGGAATATTACTCAGCTATCAAAAACAATGACTTTATGAAATTCATATGCAAATGGATGGAACTGGAAAATATCATCCTGAGTGAGTAACCCAATCACAGAAAAACACACAGTATGCACTCATTGACAAGGGATAATTGCCCCAAATGCTTGAATTACCTAGATGCACTGAACATAAAACTTAAAGGATGATCAAAAATGCAGATGCTTCCTCCTTCTTCAAAATGGGAAAAGAATACCCTTAGGAGGGGGAATGGGAGGCAAAGAGTTAGAAACAGAGCCAGAAAAGACACCCATTCAGAGCCTGCCCACATGTAGTCCCACATACATATACATACCGAACTAGATAAGATGGATGAAACAAGAAGTGCAGGCTGACAGGAACCGGATGTGAATCTCTCCTGAGGGAACACAGCAGAATACAACAAATATATGGCCGAATGCAGCAGCAAACCACTAAATGAGGACAAGACGCCGTTGAAGGAATCAGAGAAAGGACTGGAAGAGGTTGAAGGGGCTTGAGACCCCATATGAACAACAATGCCAACCAACCAGAGCTTCCAGGGACTAAGCCACTACCCAAAGACTGTACATGGACTGACCCTGGGCTCCAACCTCATAGGCAGCAATGAATGGCATATTAAGGAACCAGTGTAAGGGGAAGCCCTTGGTCCTGCCAAGACGGAACCCCCAGTCAATGTGATTTTTTGGGGGAGGGTGGTAATTGGGGAGGATGGGGAGAGGAACACCCATATAGAAATGGAGGGGCTGGGGTTAGTGGGATGTTGGCCTAGAATCTGGGAAAGGTAATAACATTTGAAATGTAATAGAAATACCCTATTTAATAACGATGGAGAAAAAAATGAGGTTCAAATCTACGCAGAGAATTCTGAACAGAAGATTCTCAAATCTCTGAGAAGCATTTAAATAAATGTTTGAAGTCTTTAGTTATCAGGGAAATGCAAATCAAAACAACTCTCAGGTTCCATATTATACTGGTCAGAATGACTAATATCAAATACTCAAAAGACAGCACATGCTGGTGAGGTTGTGGAGGAAGAGGAACACTCCTCCACTGCTGGTGGGATTACAAGCTTGTACAACCACTTTGAAAATTAAAGCAGTTTCTCAGAAAACTAGGAATAGTTCCAATTCAAAATCCAGCTATACCACTCCTAGGCATATACACAAAAGATGTTCCACCATCCCACAAACACATTTGTTCAAATACGTTTATAACAAATTTATTTGTAATGCTCAGAAACTGGAAACAGCCTAGGCATCCCTCAACTGAAGAAGGAATAAAGAATTTGTGCTCCATCTGTCTATACAGTGGAACTATTAAAAACATCATATATTAAAGACATTGTTAATTTTGCAGCTAAATGAATGGTTCTTGAAAATATTATCCTGAGTGAGAATGGGGATAATATCCCCATCCCAAAAGGACATGGGGTATGTACTCATTTTTGAATGGATATTAGCCATAAAATACAACGTACACATGCCACACTCCACAGATTCAAGGACGCTAGGCAGGAAGAAGGGCACATATAAGACTGATTGAGTATTACTTGGAATGGTCATTAAAGAGAGATAGAGGGAGGGAACTAATTCAGAGTCAGATGTGGGGAGGGGCAAAAGGTATCGCCAGATGGCTATGAGAATGAATGGAAATCCACAACAACAAAGGCAAGAGAAGGTAGGGAGCATCTCCTAGAAGGGACAGAGACCTGGGATAGGTGAGGTGTCCAAGAATTGATTGGGGGTGTCCTTAGCTGTTACTGCATTGGGGATATGGAGCATAGGAAGTCTTCCTCCTATGGCCAGGCAGGAACCCCAGTGGTGTGATAGGGACATGAACCCACTCACAAAGCTTTCAACCTGAAACATATCCTGTCTAAAAGAAATGCAGGGATTAATGGTGGAGCAGAGACTCAGGAAATGGCCAAACCAATAACTGGCCCAACTTGAAATTCATCCCATGGACAAGCACCAATCCATAACATTGTTAATGATTCTCTGTTATGCTTACAGCCATGAGTCTATTATGGCTGCCCTCTGAAATGCTCCACCCAGCAGCTGATTCAAGATAGATGCAGACACCCACAGCCAAACATTGGATGGAGCATGGGAACTCTTATGGAAGAATAGGAGGAAGAACTGAGGTCCCTAAGGGGATAGGAACTCCACAGGAAGACCTATAGAATCAACTGACCTGGACCCTTGGGGCTCTAAGAGACTGAATCACCAACGAAGAGCACACACAGGCTGGACCTAGGCCTCCCCAACATAGCAGATGTGCAGCTTGGTCTTCATGCTAGCCCTGAACAACTGGAATAGGGGCTATCCCAAAAGCTGTTGCTTGTGCATGGGATATGTTCTTCTGGCTGAGTTGTCTAGTCAGGCTTCAATGGGAGACGGAGCACTTAGCCTGGCAGAGATTTGAAGTGTCAGGGTAGGGAGGATGCCAAGGGGGCCCACATACTCAGAGGTAAAAGGGAGAGGGAATAGATGGAAGCATTGTGGGAGGATTACCAGAAAGAGGGCAGAGAGTGGGATGTAAAGTGAATATCTAAAAAACAAAACAAAAGAACACATATGTTATATACTCACAGATAAGTGGATATTAGGTAAAGAACTTGGAATACCCATAATACATCTCACAGGTATCACATGAAGCTCAAGAGGATGGAAGATCAAAGAGTGAACATTTCAGTCCTACTTAAAAGGGGGAAAATAATCAAGAGAAGTAAATGGTGGGATGGACTTGGCAGAAAGAGGCGGTGAGAGGGGCAGAATCAGGTATGGAAGAAGATGGAATGAATGTACGAAAGGTCAAGAAATTGAGCAGAGTTATGTAGCAATGAGAAATGAGGAATTGGGATTAGCAACCAGAAAGTCCCAGATGCCTGGAAAGCAAGAGGCTCCCAGGACCCCACAGGGATAACATTAGCTGAAATACTCCCACAAAGGGGAGGAAGAACCTGTAGAGACTATATCCAGAGGTTAGGCATCCCCCACCCTGTTGAGGGATGAGGCCACCCAACCATCTCCAAAATTTTAACCCGGAATTGCTCCTGTCTAAAGGAAATGCAGGGACAAAGAGTGGAGCAGAGACTGAAGAAAAAGCCATCCAGAGACTGCCCCACCTGGTGATCCATCCCACATGCAGACACCAAACCCAGACACTATTGCTAATGCCAAGAAGTGCTTGCTGACAGGAGCCTGATACAGCTGTCTGCTGAGAGGCTTTGCCAGATCCTGAACAATACAGATGCAGATGGTTGAAGCCAAAAATCAGACTGAACACAGGACCCCAATGGAGGAGTTAGAGGAAGGACTGAAGAAGGACACAATGAGAAGATCAAACCTAAGGATAATAGGTACAGAAGAAACAAGGACTCCCAACTTAAAGGACCAGTAAAAATCATCATCAAAATTATGAAAGAAAACTTCCTTAACCTAAAGAAAGAGATGCCCATAAACATATAAGAAGCCTACTGAACTCCAAACAGATTGGACCAGAAACGAAATTCCTCCCATCACATAATAGTCAAAACAACAAATGCTCAAAATAAAGAATATTAAAAGCAGTAAGGGGAAAAGGTCAAGTAACATATAAAGGCAGATCTATCAGAATTGGACCAGACTTCTCACCAGAGACTATGAAATCCAAAAGATCCTGGACAGATGTCACACAGACCCCAAGATAACAAAAATGCCAGCCCAGGCTATTATATCCAGCAAAACTCTCAATTAACTAAGTTATTCTACTAAAAAGAAACAAATTTATACAATATCTTTCCACAAATCCAGAACAACAAAAGATAATAGATGGACAACTCTAACACAAGGAAGGAAACAACACAATGGAAAAAGCATAAAAGTAATCTTCTTGCAACAAACCCAAAGGAGAGAGCCACACATACATTAATCTACTTCTAACAACAAAAAAGTCAGGAAATAAGAATCACTATTCCTTAATATTTCTCAATATCAATGGACTTAATTCCCCAATAAAAAGACATAGACTAATAGACTGGACATATAAAGAGGACCCAGCATTTTGCTGCATACAGAAAACACACTTCAATGACAAAGACAAACACTACATCAGAGTAAAAGGCTGAAAAACAATTTACCAAGCAAATGAACCCAAGAAACAAGCCAGATTAGCCATTTTAATATCAAATGACACCAACTTTCAACCAAATGTTATCAAAAACAACAAGGAAGGACATAGGAAAATATACCACGATGAACTCTCAATCCTGAATACCTATGCTCCAAATGCAAGGGCACCTACATTCATGAAAGGAACCTTACTAAAGCTCAAAGAATATATTGCATATCACAATGATAGTGGGAGACTTCAATACACCACTCTTGTCAATGGACAGATCATAGAAAGAGAAACTAAACAGAGACACGGAGAAAATAACAAACAGATTTAACAGATATCTATAGAACATTTCAACAAAACAAAAGAATATAGCTTTGCTTTAGCACCTCATGGTACCTTCTCCAAAACTGATCCTATAGTTGGTCACAAAACAGGCATCAACAGATACAAGAAAATTAAAATAATCCCATGCATTCTATCAGGTCACCACAGACAAAAAGGCCACATACACACAGAAAGTGAACAATGCTCTACTCGACGATAACCTGGTCAAGGAAAAAAATAAAGAAATTCAAGATTTTTTAAAAATTTAATAAAAACGAAGTCACAACGTACTCAAACTTACGGTACACAATGAAAGCAGTGCTAAGAGGAAAACTCATAGCTATGAGTGCCGCCAAAAGAAACTGAAGAGAACATACATTACCAGCTTCACAGCCCACCTAAAAGCTCTAGAAGAAAAAGAAGAAAATACACACAAGAAGCATAGAATACAGAAAATAATTAAACTCAGGGCTGAAATCAACCAAGTTGAAACAAAAAGGACTATACAACGAATCAAAAAAACCAGGAGATAGTTTGTTGAGAAAATGAAAAAGATAGATAAATCCGTAGCCAGACTAACCACAGGGCATAGAGAGAGTATCCAAACTAACAAAATCAGAAATGAAAAGTGAGACGTAATAAAAGAAACCAAGGAAATTCAAAAATTACCAGATCCTAAAACAAAAGCCTATCCTCAACAAAACTGAAAAATCTGGAAGAAATGGACAATTTTCTAGACAGATACCAAGTACCAAAGTTAAATCAGGATCAGATAAACCATCTAAACAGTCCCATAATTCCTAAAGAGAAGCAGTCATTAAAAGTTTCCCAACCAAAAAAAGCCCAAGACCAGATGGGTTTAGTGCAATATTCTATCAAACCTTCATAGAAGACCTAATACCAATTCTGTCCAAACTTTCACAAATAGAAATAGAAGGAACACTACCCAAGTGCTTCTTTAAAGCCACAATTAAGATTATACCTAAATCTACATCTACACAATGGAATATTACTCAGCTGTCAAAAACAATGACTTTATGAAATTTATAGGCAAATGGTTGGAACTGGAAAATATCCTGAGTGAGGAAACCCAATCACAGAAAAACACACATGGTATACACTCATTGATAAGTGGATATTAGCCCAAATCCTCGAATTACCCTAAAAGCACAGAACTCATGAAACTCAAGAAGGATGACCAAAATGTGAATGCTTCACTCCTTCTTTAAAAGGGGAACAAGAATACCCTTGGCAGGGAATAGAGAGGCAAAGATTAAAACAGACACAGAAGGAACGCCCATTCAGAGCCTGCCCCACATGTGGCCCATACATATATAGCCACTAAACTAGATAAGATGGATGAAGCAAAGAAGTGCAGGCTGACAGGAACCGGATGTAGATCTTTCCTGAGAGACACAGCCAGAATATGGCAAATACATAGGCGAATGTCAGCAGCAAACCACTGAACTGAGAATGGGAACCCCGTTGAAGGAATGAAAGAAAGTACTGAAAGAGCTTGAAGGGGCTTGAGATTCCATATGAACAACAATGCCAACCAACCGGAGCTTCTAGGGACTAAGCCACTAGCCAAAGACTATACATGGACTGACCCTGGGCACCAACTGCATAGGTAGCAATGAATAGCCTAGTAAGAGCACCAGTAGAAGGGGAAGCCCTTGGTCCTCCCAAGACTGAACCCCCAGTGAACGTGATTGTTGGGGGGAGGGCGTTAATGGGGGGTAGGATGGGGAGGGGACCACCCACATAGAAGGTGAGGGGGTGGGGTTAGGGGGATGTTGGCCTGAAAACCGGGAAAGGTAATAACAATTGAAACGTAAATAAGAAATACCCAATTTAATAAAGATGGAGGGAAAAAGTAAAAAAAAAAAAAAAGATTATACCTAAATCATGCAAAAGACTCAACAAAGAAAGAGAACTTGAGACCAATTTCCTTTATGAATATCGATGCAAAAATACTCAATGAAATCCTTGCAAATCGAATCCAAGAACACATCAAAATGATCATCCATCATGATCAAGTAGGTTTCAGCCTAGGGATGTAGAGATGGTTTTATATACAGAAATCCATCAACGTAATCTACTATGTAAACAACTCAAGGGGGGACATGATCATCTCATTAGATGCTGAGAAAGCATTTGACAAAATTCAACAGCCCTTCACATTAAAAGTCTTGGAAAAATCAGGAATTCACAGCCCACACATGAACAAACAAAAGGCAATATACAACAAACCAGTAGCCAACATCAAACATAATGGAGAGAAACTTGAAGCAACCCCACTAAAATCAGGGAGTAGACAAGGCTGCCAACTCTCTCCCTACTTATTCAATATAGTACTGAAAGTCCTAGCCAGAGCAATCAGACAACAAAAGGAGGTCAAAGGGATACAAATGGGAAAGGAAGAAGTCAAAATATCACTATTTCCAGATGATATGATAGAATATTTAGTGTCCATAAAAATTCCACCAGAGAACTACTGACTCTGATAAACAACTTCAGCAAAGTGGATGGATATAAAATTAACTCAAAGTAATCAGTAGCCTTCCTCTACTCAAAAGATAAACAGGCTGGGAAAGAAATTAGGGAAATAACACCCTTCACAATAGTCACAAATAATACATAATTCTTCAGTGTCACTCTAACCAAGCAAGTGAAAGATCTGTATGAGAAAAAATCTCAGAAGATGGAAAGATCAACCATGCTCATTGATCAGCAGGATTAACATAGTAAAAATGACCATCTTGCCAAAAGCAATGTACAGATTCAATGAAACCCCGCATCCAAATTCAAACTCAATTCTTCAAAAAGTTATGACGAGAAATTTGCAAATTCATTTGAAATAACAAAAATCCATAGATAGCAAAAACTATCCTCATCTATAAAAGAGCTTCTATGGGAATCATCATCCCTGACTCAGGATCAGTAATTTAAGGACCATACTTAGACATTGTAAAAGCAATATACAGCAAACCAGTAGCCAACATCAAACTTAATGGAGAGAAACTTGAAGCAATCCCACTAAAAACAGGGACTGGATAAGGCTGCCCACTCTCTCCCTACCTACTCAATATAGTACTTAAAATCCTAGCCAGAGCCATTAGACAACAAGAAGAGGTCAAAGGGATACAGATTGGAAAGGAAGAAGTCAAAAATGTCGCTATTTTCAGATGATATGAAGGTATACATTAGTGACCCGAAAAATTCTACCACAGAACTCCTAAACCTGATAACTTCAGCAAAGTGGCTGGATACACTATTAACTAATACATATCACTAGCATTCCTCTACTCAAAGGATAAACAGTTTTAGAAAGAAATTAGGGAAATGACACCCTTCATAATAGTCACAAATAATATAAAATAACTTGGCGTACGTCTACCCAAGCAAGTGAAAGTATGACAAGAACTTCAAGCCTCTGAAGAAAGAAATTGAAGAAGATCTCAGAAGATGGAAAGATCTCCCATGCCCATGGATTGGTAGGATTAATATTGTAAAAATGGCCATCATGCCAAAAGCAATCTACAAATTCAATATAATCCCCATCAAAATTCCAACTCAATTCTTCATAGAGTTAGAAAGAGCAATTTGCAAATCATTTGGAATAGCATAAAACAATTCTCAATAATAAAAGAACTTCTGAGAAATCACCATTCCTAACCTCAAGATGTATTACAGAACAATCGTGATAAAAACTGAATGATATTGGTACATAGAAAATCAGGTAGATAAATGGAATAGGTTTGAAGACCCAGAAATGAACCCACACGCCTATGTTCACTTGATCTTTGACAAAAGAGCTAAACCATTCTGTGGGAAAAGACAGCATTTTCAACAAATGGTGCTGGTTCAGCTGGTGGTCAGCATGTAGAATAAGGCAAAATGATCCATTCTTATCTCCTGCTACAAAGCTCAAGTCCAAGTGGATTAAGGACCTCCACATAAGAACAGATAAATTAAAACTAAAAGAAGAAGACGGAGGAAGGGAATCCTTGAATGCATAGGCCCAGGGCAAAATTTCCTGAACAGCACATCAGTGGCTTATGGTCTGAGATCAAGAATCATATATGGGGTCTCATAAAACTGCAAAGCTTTGGTAAGGCAAAGGACACTGCCAATAGGACAAAACACTAACGAACAGATTGGGAAAAGGTCTTTAGCAATCCTACATCTGCTAGAGGGCTAATATCTAATATACAAAGAACAGAAGTAGTTAGGCTCTAGAGAATCAAATAACCCTATTAAAAATGGGGTACAGAGCTAAAACAAGGAATTCTCAACTCCGAATACTGAATGGCTGAGAAGCAGGTAAAGAAATGTCCAACATCCTTAGTCATCAGGGAAATACAAATAAAAACAACCCTGAGATTTTACCTCATATCAGTCTGAATGGCTAAGATAAGAAACTCAGGTGACAGCAGATGCTAGTGAGGATGTGGAGAAATAGGAACACTCCCTCATTGTTTTTGGGATTGCAAACTAGTACAACCACTCTGAAAATCAGTCTGGAGATTTCTTACAACATTGGACATAGTATTACCTGAGGACCCAGCTATACCACTGTTGGGAATACACCCAAAAGATCTTCTAACATATAACAAGGACACATACTCCATTTATTTATAATTGCTAGAAGCTGGAAAGAACCCAGATTTTTTTTCAACAGAAAAATGGATATAGAAAATGTGAAACATCTATACAATGGAGGACTACTCAGCTATTAATAAAAAATGATTTCATGAAATTCTTATGCAAACTACAAAATATCATGTTGAATGAGCTAACCCAGTCACAAAAGAACACACATGGTATGCACTCAATGATAAATGGATATTAGTCCCATATCTTGGAAAATCCAAGATACAATTCACAGACCATATGAATTTCAAGAAGAAGGAAGTTCACAGTTTAGATTCTTCAGTTCTTCTTAGAAAGGGGAATAAAATACTCATAGGAAGAAATATGGGAACAAAGAGTGCATCAGATTCTGAAGGAAAGGCCATTCTGAGATTACCCTACCTGGGGATGCATCTCATAAGAAGCCACCACACCCAGTCACTATTGCTGATGCCAAGAAGTACATGCTTACAGGAGCCTGATATAGCTGTCTCCTGAGAGACTCTGCCAGAGCACGACAAATACAGAGGTGGACTCTTGCAGCCAACCATTGAACTGAGAATGCGATCCCCATTGGCAGAGTTAGAAAAAGTATTAAAGGAGCTGAAGGGGTTTGAAACCCCATAAGAATAACGATACCAACCAGCCAGAGCCCCCAGGGACTAAACCACCATCCAAAGAGTACACATGGACAGACTCATGGCTCCAGCTGCTTATGTAGCAGAGGATAGCCTTGTTTTGCACCAATGAGAGGAGAAGCCCTTGGTCCTGCCAAAGCTTGACTCCCCAGTGTAGGAGAATATGGAGTAGAGGCAGGAAGCGGTGGGTGGATGCATGGGGGAACACCCTCATAGATGAAGAGGGAGGGGGGAAGGGATAGGAGGTTTATAGTAGGGAAACTGGGAAAGGGAATAACATTTGCAATGTAAATAAATAAATAAAATCCAATAAAATAATAAAAATATAATCATTACATCAAGAAACATCTATATAGTTTCACAGAATTGACCAGAGCAAAAGGAAAAAGAAGTAGAAAAGTCAGATACAGTAGAATAATTATGTACACCAAGGCCAACTGAAAAAAAAAAGTACATCTTATATCTGTTAAGTAAGTGGCCTAAGAACAATGACTTTTCATCAAAAATAAATCCTTAGGTTCCCAGACATTGGAATATATCTCAGTTTTTCCTTGCAAATCACCATTTCTTGGGAAGATGTATAGTTTCAGATCTGGTACAGGACTCTGTGATGCTATGTAGGAGTAAAATCAAAACAAAATGTCAAAGACAAACTGGATCACTTCAAAAAGTTAGAATCAACTTAGTCAGGTCTTTCTTACATAAAAACATGAGTGTTCACCATAATTGCAGTTACTAATTTCAGAAATAATCATTGCAAAAGAAAATCTAGTGGTTAAAATGAAAATGGCCCCCATAAGTTCATAGAAATTGGCACTATTAGGAGATATGACCTTGTTGGACTATGAGTGGCCTCGTTGAAGAAGTCTGTCACTGGGAGTGGGCTTTGAGGTTTTAGAACCTCAAGCCAGGCCCCATGGTTTACTTTCTTTTCCTGTTGCCTGCCAATCTAGATGTAGAAATCTCAGCTGTCTTTCCAGCACTATGTCTACCTGCATGCTGCCATGCACACTGTCATGATGGCAATGTACTAATCTCTGAACTATAAGCCAGACCCAAATAAATGTTTTATTTATAAGAGTTGCTATAGTTGTTTCTTTCACACCAATAGAAACCCTAAAATATAAGTAAAGAAAAAAATGAATGAAGGAAAGAAAGAGATAAGGATCATTGCAAATCTCAAAGCAGAGAAAGGTCAAGGATTTGAAGTATTTCAGCACATATAAGCTGTGCTGATGCTAAACCAATGCCTCGACCATGTATGAGAACTCTTGGGCAAAGTAATATTTAACTGAAGTAAAATGTTTGGAAGAGAGGAGGGAAAAATAAGCTATATAGAAGCCTACCTCCTATTAGTGGAGAGAAGGGGGAGGGAGAGAGAAAGAGAGAAATAAAAAATGAAGTTACCTTATAATGAGATGACAACATCACTACTAGACACCACAGGCTAAGAAGTAAAACTTCAGTGCTAGGAATAGATTACCTCTTTTAGGACTTGCCCAGTGAGGTCCCATAGACTCCTAAATATTACAGAATCTTTTCAATGTTCTTGAATGTCATCCACACCTTGATAGTAAGACCCAAATGCTGAGGACTCCATGTACTTGAATCCCATGGACATACCAAGATAGTACTAAGCTGGAAGTATCATTTCTTCTGGCTAGATCTCGGAGTGCTGGAAGGTGCTGTTCATGCTACCAATCAGAAAAGTAATAGTTAATCTTACATAGATGTAAATCCTTTAATGTACAACAGCATCTTGCCTAGCAAGACATGTCTGCTGATGCAACAGTAGCATAAATATCATTGAAGCAACCCACCACCTTTTTATTGGATTTAACTACCACTCCCCAAGATTAAGCTCATACCTGGCATCACTCTCACTCCAAAAACCCAAGGCTTGGCAAGTCATAGGCCTACTAGTGTAATTCTGATAAGTGAACATACTATTAAATCAATTGCTAATGACTGATATCCATAATGAATGTAGCCCTTACTGGAGAACCTTCTGTTTGCAATAGATGGTGGTTAGTAAAAAGATTTAGAACAGAAAATAAGAAACTGCAGAATTTCAAGCTCTACATAGAACATTTGTATCATAGTCTCCCATTCTGAGGTTCAGGGGACATTTCAGAAGAGAGGTTACAAATGCTGTAAGAGCCAGAGGTGGCAGTGGGTAAATACAAACAAATGGTAGCCTCAGAACACAAGGCACCTCCACATATGAACTTGCAGTGGTTATGACTCATACAAAAGCCCTAGGTAAACTCAAGCCAGATCAAATCCCAGAATGAAGAGGAGAATGAACATGAACCCCTACCCATGGAACTATTAACAATTGATAGCTGCTTGGAAGTTGGGGGGGCGTGGTGTAAGTTTTCTCTAAGTGAGTAGCCTAGTTGACCAGTGAAAGGCTACACATCCAAAACTCTGACAGAAAACATAAATTGGTCTTGATTGATGGGTTAAAAACAAACAGACAAACAAACAAACAAAAAAAAACCCAAAATGAGTACACAAAGTTTGGTGTGTAGGGAAAGGGAATGGATCTAGGAGGATTTATAGGCTGAGATGAATATGATCAAAAGACATTGTACAAAATTCTTTAAAAAAAACTAGTAAATATTTTTAATGAGGTAGTGAAGCAACTATGGAAAGCAAAACTTGATTTTTTTTTATAGAGAAGAATTTTTTTCTAGTAATTAGCCCCATTAAACAAAAAAGTGTGACATACATGCATATGTAAAACCTGTTAGAGAAACAAGTCAGGTCCCTCATGGTAATAGTATCTAAATGTGTGTGCAGGTTTTGGTTCCCTCTGGAACTGGAGTAATGGTCAAGTGTAAGCCACCTGACATAAGTACTGGTAATTGAACTCGGGTCCAGTAGAAGAACAGTGTATGTTCATAACTCATTAATCATTTCTCCAGCCCCCAAATGCTTTTACTTTTTGGTAGAACTTGCTTTTAACATTCTAGACATAGTTAAATTTCTATTCCATGCCATAGTATGCCTTCCTCTCCAGGTATATCTAGTAAAGACCTCATTGTTTGTTCCATAAGTTGGTTCTGATACTCTTGTGGTTTCCTTCAGCCTTGTCATAAAATGTTTTTCTATCTTGCAACTGTTATCATCAGTATGCAACAACTATTTTCAGTTTGACCTCCTATTGGTCTTCTCATGACGTCATGGTACAAAGTTCTGTCATGACCAGATAGTAATTTTTAACCATAGTTTATAGACCTTGTGAAGCTAAAACAAAAGAGTTGTATTGCAGAAGGAAAATGGCAGTGGCTACCATGTTACAAAATTGAGTCTCCCTATCCATATACCTACTCATCCTGGTAAGATTTGTCTTATCATACCTAAACCTGTCTTCCCCATACCCAAACTCTTCTAAAATCTTAAAAGAGAAAATCAAAGTTTATCACTGATTACCAGCCTCTGGCTGCATGTGGTAAGGATGCATGTCTAGTACATATGGAAGACTTGTTGTGCAGATGTGTAGATTGTGTTGTCATGGGTTATGTTTTGTATCACTACCCCACTGTCACTAAAGAGTGATCATCCTCAGAAGAGATTCAAACATCTCTCTTCACCAACAAAATGAACCACAGAGGTTCAACACGAGTATGTCATTTTTCTCCCAAGGCTCAAGTATCCCAGGACTGATTTCTGTAATTAAGAGCCAGGGTTAAAATTCCAAGGATTCCTTTCATCCTGATTCAGAAGTCTCAGTGAAAGGCAAGCTGTCCCCAAGCATGTGACCTATGGTGAAAAGATCACCCTTGATATGGAAGGAGATGAGAATAAGGGGAACAACCAAACATGATACCCTTTGCATTTCCAGGGCAAACACCAAGGGATAAGTTACACTCCGACCCTTGCTACCCATTCAAATTGTTCAATTTGACCCGGGAATTCCATTTTATCCTGTGTTCCATCTTGAAAGCTTAGAAGGCACGCTGATGTACTGTGACCTCATGGTAGGGTAGAGTATAGGCAGGCAAGGTATTCTCATCTCTCATCTGAAAAACAATCTTCTAATTTCTTCCAGCCATCACAGGCTGCCTACTGGGTTGCTGCTTGTGTAAAACAGATAGTTCCCCCTTTCTCTCTTTCTCCCTCTCCCTCCCTCTTTCTCTCTGTCTCCTATTCCGCCCATCTGCCTACTGTCACCTTCAGCTGTAACTTGAGAGCATCAAGGAAAATGGGCTAGATGGAAGGACATGTTATGACACAGACATTGCTGTCTGAGAATCCAGAGGGTTCTCCCAAGTACAGGGGAATTTGCCTCAGGAAGGCAGCCAAGGAGGAGAGGCTTTGTTCAGCTCTGTATCTCTCACAGGCCTGGCCCATACCTCTGAAGTACATGTGTGAACTGCATACTACCGACCTTCATATGTAGAGTCTCCAGATGACAACAGGGGCAGTGAGAATGGGAGTTAACTAGAGATGTCTCCAGTGTCCTAGCTTCAGGGTTGTTTCCATCAGGCTCCATTGTTGAACAAATGGCCCATCCCAGTTAATTGGCAATCTTGACTCAGTTCTCTTCATCTTCGGCCCTAGAAGCTGACCTCTGTCCTTTAGGTCATTCCCACAGCCTGGGGTAATATCTTTTAGAGGTTAACACATCTATGGAACTAGATGCTTTAGTTTAGTCTCTTCAAATTACTCAGTGAGAATGTACCAGTACACCTTGACTCATACATGTGCTTATAAAGGTTCTAAATTAAGACATAGTGGCAATGATTACACCTCTGTGTATGGCTGACTTCTTGATGAAGGTTTTCCTGTACTTGGGAGAACCCCCTGGATTCTCAGGCAGCAAATGTCTGTGACATAACATGGCCTTCCATCTGACTTGTTTTCCTTGATGTTCTCAATACCATTCCCGTTCTGTGGTTACCTTATATTCAGTATTTTCCCCTGAGACTTTGGTTAATAACTCTCTGGCTCTGTTAAAATTTCTCTGGCTCCCTCAAGCCTTTTCTAGATTTTCTTTTCCTCTGCCTGTAGACCCCTGAGGAGAAACTGACCATTTTCTTGCACTGCTGGTTATCAAAGGATTCATTATGCAGATGTCGCGTCTAGGAAAATCTGTTTTCTTCATTAACACTGTTTCATTTTAAGGGATAATCCCATGTCTTTATACTCCAAATGAGAATATTGCTGCGATCAGAACAGAGGTGCTCAACAAACAACTACAGAGTGACTTCATTGTGAAAGTTGGCATTATTTCACAGCCTAAATGATCTCAGCCAAGACTTCATGCTGGACAGTCCTTCTGGTTGAGCACAATATTTTATCTAAAAGTGCACTGGGATATAACTGTGAATCATTAGTTTATGCTGCCTTGATTACTCAACGTCTCATATATGATAGATGTCTTGGATACAAAATCATAGCACACAGCAGCAAGCTCTTTCTGAAAACATACTTCAACAAGGAAGGGTAGCCAGTTAGGACCTGGCAGCTACAGACGATAATTCTGTTATGCTTCATAGCCTCCAAATTCCTATCTTGCTTCTAAGTGATGAGGAATTTTGAGTCTCCAAGGAAAGCATATAACATGAGAAAACTTTGTCAGGAAACTACAGGGCCCTGGGGCCAGAGTTTAGAAAACACTTATGCAGCTGAGGCTGTTTTCAAGAAGTTTTGACTGTATAAATCCCTCTTTGTCAGAGTTACCACATATTAGTCCAAGACAGTTATATTTTCTTCCTATAAGCATTCATGGTGTTCTGCATCTGGTACATTTGCCAAATTGCAGATTTATTCCTACTTCTCTACATCTGTTAAAAGAATGTGTATTCCATCTCATCAGGGAGTTCCTTGAAGTCACAGGTTGCTAATTCCAAATGAATAGAAGCAGTGATTAATCTGGGAGATATCACTATTCATGCAACAGATGTCCATTATGATGAGTTACACATTTGTTTCATGTTTACACTAGAATATAAAAAGAAGATTCAAGAATTTTGTAAAAGAAAAGAAAAAGAAAATGGGGGTGGGAAGATAGGGAGTTACAAAATACTTGAAAATGTTTATTCAGGTGCCAAGTTAGATGCGACAGTGACTAGCAGTATGTCTGGAAGGTGGCCGGTAAAGAGTTGAGAAAAGGTCGAGAGCTAGGGGAGAGAGGGAGAAACAGGAATCTGTATTCCTGGCTTCATTTCAGGGTGTGGATATTAACTCAGTCCATCTCACTTGGCTGACAGAAGCACTAATGCCAAAACCGGCAATTTCATCAGCATCAGTTACACAGAAGATGGGATTTCAGAGGAAGGCACGAGAAAAGGGAGAATGATGCATGTGATTCTATTCAAATAATTAAAAACAAAGTTGGCAGTCTATCTTCCTGTCAAGAATAATAAATATCAGACTATGGACTTGGAAAGAAAAGTGCAAGTGGCTTCCTGCTGCTCCATATTAACTTTGGTCCAATACAAACTTAAGAGTTGACTTTTCACACACACAAAAATCCATTTTAAATGATCCTCATATATGTTTTTCTAGTTAATTCTGTGGGCAGAACAATAGATGAAGAGGCTACCAGCCTAAGGTAAATGGTATAAGAGGACACATGTCTGGGCCACACTAAAGCTATTCACTTGGATGGTAAAACTAAGGTGTTTGTACTTCCAAGTTTCTTCTTCATAGCTGATTAAAGGTTTCTAATATTGTTCTATTTTTTCATTGTTTGCCTCTTGTTCTCATAAAATCAGTACTAAAGTGCACCCTTAAAAAATAGATGGTAGGCAGATCAGATGCATACATATACAGACCAAAAACTTAATGATTGAAGATGGGCTGAAATCAGTGAATAAGATGTTCACAGAGATAGATATTATTAACCAATGTGTTCATTAGTCTGTGTGTATTCTGTACTCATTGACAGCTTATCATCAATGTGACCAAATACCTTAAAGAAGCATGGTTCCAGTGGGCTCAGTACATTATTAATTTACCTATGTACATGGGCACAATGTCCTGGTGTACAGGATGTGCAGAGAGAAAAGACTGAGAATAAAGTATAACTTTGAAGGCATATATTCCCAATGACTAAATTTTTCTCACTAGGACTCAACACCCAAATTTTCTACCACTTTCCAAGCAAATGACACAGGTTGATAACAAGGCATGCAATATACAAGCCTGTGTAGCATATTTATATTCACAACACAACATTGTGTCTTGCATCTTAAAAGGACCATGGCTATCTCTATGCAAAATGTATTTATTGATCATAAGAGTCCCCAATGTTGACAGTTCCAACATTGCTCAGAAGCTAAGTCCAGACCTTTCTGAGTTTAAAAGCAAACTTCTAGCTGTAAGGCTCTGTTAAAATAAAAAATAAAATAAAATAATAAGTTAACTACTCTAATGGCGCAGGGGAAAAATTCCCATTACAAAAGAAAGGAAGAAGAAAAGAAAAGAAAAAGCTTGATCTAATATAACAATTTCAGCTTGCATACATATTGAAATTGATGGCATAAGTTTAAGAAACAGGGTTACCAAATATGAATTATCTTCCTGTGTGAACACTAAGGAATGTCAGTGCCTCAGTTTATTCCCGTGGCACAGCCTCCACACTGGGGCCATGGTTTCTGTGTTGAGTAATACGCCAAAGAATTTTATTTGGTCTATTCCTTCCAGATAAAAATGTATAAACCATTTGAACTTAAAAAAAAGAGAAACAGGGTTACCAATAATTGAAGAGACAGATGCTGACTATCTGTGTGGCACAACAATGGGGGTTGATGATCAAAGGCAGTACAGAAACCTACTCCAATTGCCAAACATCTCTGATAAACATTTCAGCAAGTGTTTTAGCAGGCACAAGCAGAGGAGGTTTCTCAAGACCTCACTAAAAGGCCTCCCACATGTAGCTAAACCTGAGTGAGCATGAGATTCCATTTCTCACTTGAAAAGAATAGTTTGTATTGTCCTCATTGGAAAACTCAAGGCCGTAAAGGGAAGGGGATTGAAGGCATACTGTATCCCAATTCTCCTCTGTAATATATAAGGGCTCTCAGAAGTAAATATTAGTGATACCTCATTGACAATAGATAAAATAAGAGCAATTCACCCTTTGTCCAGACTACATCCATGTATAGTTCGTTATTTTAAACTTGCTTATAAAGTATCACACTTCTGTCCTACTTGGTGCAACTATTTCTCACACATCCAGAATTCATTCTTCCCCCCACTACAAGCAGAATCTCAAAATCCTATTCGTTTTCCTATAACATTAATTTTTCCTTGTCTTCCAGTTTATCACAATTAACTCATTGCTATCCTTTAATTTAACTGTGAAATATTGGGTTAACGTATCCCTTATAATGCATAATGGACAAAAGTAAGGAGAACAAATCTTATGAATATAAATGTGGATGTGTATGCCTTTACCCAAACAAGGAAGAAAACATAAATGAATACCTCCACCCACATTTCGACAATGGATTGGGTGGCAACGCTTAGTGTTTATAACTGTCTTGTCCAGTATGCATAGAGATTACAAACATACACAGTACCCAAGTAGTGTCATCATCCATTTAGAATATTAAACTCATGTCTACCACCACCATAACTAAGTCACCCCTTCTGTACAGTGTTTCAGTTCAGGATTCTCCAATACGTGAATCCATAACAGAGACCAAAGCTAACCGAAATCACTCACTACTTGATACTTTCTTTGTCTCGAGAGGCAAGCAGATCAGATATAAAAGTGGAAAAGAGGTAAGCGAAACCCATTCATGTTATGTTACCTGTATCTTCTTTCCATTTCCAACCTACTCTATATATTAACCTTTAAAACTAAATCTGAGACTTTCTGGTGGGCATAAAATTTAACTTTACCTTCACCTGATATCTCTGTCTCTCTCTGTCTGTTTCCCTGTGCTCTTCCCTCTCTCCCTCCCTTACTCCCACTCCAATACAGTTTACAGGGAGTATTTTCATTTTAATTATACCTAAAAGGAATGCATTAGCTTTCTTTGATCTAAGTTGAGTAGCTCAGTCGATTAGAGACTAGGGTTGGTGGATTTAGAGTCTTCATGGACACATTTTGTTTTGGACTGAGGAAAAGCCTATTTTCAGGAACTTCAAAGTCTAACTCCTCCCAGCCAGTTGGTTCACAATGTGTGGTGCTTGTCAATGGCAAGCGTAATATGTATGATGGTTCAGTGCAATCTTTCCCTATTCCTAAAAAAAAAAAAAAAGAAAAGAAAAAAAAAACATTTCCTCTTTAATGACAGTCTTTAAGTGACATGAAATTTTTTTTATTAAAAGGAGAAAATATGATCAAGATGTTAATATAATTTATATAAGCTTAATTAAAACAATATTAAAACATTCTAGAAAGTGGTAACTATCTTGTAGAAACTTTCCTTGCATGCAGGTGCACATCACACACACACACACATACACACACACACACACACACACACACACACACTCAACCTCAATGCAATGACAATCTCTGAGATCTTTGGAATGTCAAATAAAGCATTTAGGGGTCAGTGTTCCTCAGACTCTTTTAATGATAACAAACATCAGTGACATATTATATATAAAATTTTACATGCCTTTTTGGGAAATGTTGACTGAGTGGGAAAGAAGGAATTAGGAGCTTCTATAGAAGAGCTTTATGGAAACAGACAGATGTCTGGGCCCCCAACCCAGACACATCAACATTCTTTGTGTAGGTTCAGGAGACTGTGGGTCTAAAATGTTCTTTTGGGTATTAAAACATTTAAACTAACCAATTTAGAGTCTGTACCTAGAGAAGCAGCCAAGTTTTCAAGATCAGTTGCTAGGTTCTAAGATTCATAAGGGAAAAACTCACCCAAATTCAAGGGGAGTTGAATTTGTATTTCTCAAGAGATGAAACCTGCAATGAAGTAATGATAGAGAAACATTTAAGTCAGACATAGGATGATTAACTCTACCTTTTGTAACATTCTCTCCTCTCTTCTGCAGGCTGGCTATAGTCCTATTGGATTATCTAAGCAGTCATCTAGAGCTTCAAACACTTCCCTTCAGCCAATTAGCCTGTATTTACTCCCCCTGGAGGTGCCATTTTTTACTGTTTTAAAGATAAACATGGCATTTTTTCTTGATATTTTATTTTGACTTCTCAAATTCAGAAATTGTACAAGAATGGCAAAATAAAATTCCATATTCCCACAATCACTCCTTGCTAATATTTTGTTTCTTCCTGACCACTCTCTCTTTTGCTCTCTCACATATTTTGGAGTAAGCTAAGGCTGATGCCACAGTCCTAAAGAGTACAGCAGGTATCTCTTATGAATGTCGTCACCTCATCACCATTTTCACACCAAAGAATTTGATACTGACAAAGCAACAGTATTTAATATCATGTTAAATATTGTTATTTAAGTGTTAAATATTTAGATGTTAGTGTTAAATACAAGCCTATATCTATCCAAATTTTGTCATTTATACCTGCTTTTTAAAACATCACCCAGGATTTAATAACGTGTTACTTATCATGTTTTGACACTAAGTGATGGAATCTTAGCAGTCATCTTTTGTATTGTTTACCGCAAAATAATAATAATAATAATTTCTCCCTGGTAATATTCTGCCATGAAATCTATTTTATCTAAGATGAATGTAGTCATTCCAGCTTTCTTCGGACTAGTTTTATTTTTTTAATCCATTCACTGTGACACTCCTTATAACTTTTAGATTTAAAGTAAGTCAACTCCAGGCAGCATATAGATAATATCTACTCTATTAATTTCTGATGCTTTCTTGACTATTCATCAATGGATAAGTGGGTAAACATAATATTAAATCCCTGCTTTGAGGAACATAGATTGCTCTTGCAGAGGACTCGAGTGTCTCTTCCACTAACCCTGCCAGTGGCGCACAACTCTTTGAGGAGCAGAGGAATTCCTAAATGTATAAAGTCTTGAATGAATATGTTTATTGTTAGCATGAGCCAGCAGCGTCCAGTACCCTAGCCTCAGATCCATGGAAAAATGTCAAAGCCTCCCGTCAATGGTAAAGCTTGGAGTGATGACCAAGCCTTCCTCTGATCTGAGTTAGAATGTTGACTGTGTGTACAAAAATAAAAATAAAAATAAAAATAAAAAATGTCCACCATAGCTTCTCCCCCTGAATATTAAGGGCCTGAAAACTGCTATCCTACAGAGATTAGCTAAACTTGCTTCTTGTTCATCCACATATGTTAAATGTGCTCCCTTGATAAGCAGTATATAATCTCTTTTCCCTGTTTATCTGTCTGCAATAACCCCACCTTTTTGCTCAACTGTATATTATGTACACACAGAGTTTATAGGAGCTGCAGTTTCTTCATGATAGAGCCCAGCCTACCCAAGCCCAGATTTTCTCTGTGTCTTTGTATCGGTCATTTCTTCATGCCCTCACTGCCCCAAGTCAGATCCATCCCTGGAGCTGTACTGTGTGTAACATAATTCCCTGTATCTCTGGCTACAGGGAACCAGATGGATACTACTTTCTTCTCACCTTTGCAGGCAACTTTATTCACATGAGTATATCCACACACAGGCACACATACAGATGATAAATAAAAATAAAGTGAAATCTGTAAAATAAAGATTTTGCTTTTTGTTGGACTGTTTAGACTGTTTATGTTGAATATGATTTGAGTGAATATGAGTGTGATTTGACTGAAGCATATCATCTTGCCATTTGTTTTCTATTTGTTCCTTCTAATCTTTATATTCTTGTACCAGTATTTTGGTTATTTGTAGTGGTTTTATTTTATTGTCTTAATTGGTATATTAACTAAGACATGTTGCTTTAAGATTTGTAATTTACATTTGTGACCAGTCTAATCTAAAATATATTATAGCATTACTTGTATAGCATCTAAAGCTTCCAGAAGTACATTTCTATTTTCCCCTTGAATGCCTAGATGACGAAACAATGTGATACATTTATTTTTTCTGTAATACACACTTGACATTGTTGCTATTTTTGTTCAACTATTCCATGATTTCTAAAAATACTTAAATAGTAAGAAAACATATATTTATTCAGATATCAATCATTTCCAATTGCATTTTCCTTTGTGAATTTGTAATTCCCATTGGCATAAGCTTCCTTATGCCTGAAAGATGCTCTTTCACTTTTATTATGGTGTGAGGACACAAGAGATAAGTTGTTTCAGATTTTGTAACTTTGAAAGATTATTTTTAAAATCTTCATTGGGTTATAGAATTCAAAGTAGACAAGTTCTTTGTTTCCTTAGTACTTTACAAATTAAAATTTATTATTTTATTGTTCACAGTGTTTGGAGAGAGAAAGCCATCATCTGTAGTTTTGTTCATATGTATGTCTTATTTTCTCTGGAAGCATGCATAAATTTCTCTATGACAGGTATACAGAGAGTACATCTTAGTGTTATATTCTTCATGTTTCTTAAACTTTGACTTTACTATTTAGATATATAGGATTATTGTTTCCTCAAAATTAGAAATTTGGTCATTTTTATTGAAACATTTTCCCTGTAATCTCCTCATTTTGGGAACTCCAGTTACACAAACAGGTTAGGCTACTTGTATTAACCCAGTTCACTGACATTTTGTTCACTGAAAATAGTTTTTCTTCCATATTTCATTTTATATAAATTCTTTCATTATATCTTCCCACTCACTAATCTTTTTTCTATAATATCTACTCCACCACCATTTCTCAGCAGTCTATTTTGAGCACAAATATTATAGCTTTATTGTCACAGTGCTTTGATGAAGCCTTTCTGTATGTTCCATGTTTCTGCCTAACTTTTTGATCTTCTTGTCTTGTGCTTAAGATCTATTAGGCAGGACCAGAGCTGTATTTAATTTAGGAATAACTATGCCCCACTACTGAGGCAAGACCCTCTTGAATAATGTATCCAGTACTCTTTAAGGAATGAAGTTTCCCAGGTTTTCATGATTTAAACAGATCCCATTTCCATCCTTCTGTAAGTGACACATACTACTTTCTGTACATTTTCAGATGAGTCTTCCTTTGGACCAGGGCAGCTTCCTCTGCTGCATATACTGTATAATACTGTACTGAATATTCTACAGATCTCTAGTGTTCTTTCCCTGGGAAATGCTCTTCTTTCTCAGGAATGTCAGCACCGCTTCCTCAATTCAAACAGTTCATTGCACAAAATTGCCCTGTACCTTGATTCTGCTTCCTGAATGGTGGCCTGGAACCTCTCTCAAAGCAGTAAGCTAGAAAAAATCATAGGGCTTCCACAAGTCACTTCCCATCTCTCAATAATCACTGCCTTAAATTGTCTGATATCAGTTTCTCATAAACCACTGCCTGATATATTTTATGCAAGACATTTTTATTATTTCTGACAAGAGCCTAAATCTGGTCCAGGTTATTCTACATTAGTCTGAAGTACGAGTCTACCATTTCTTATCTTGTTTTATTTCAAACAATAAACACAGTAAATCTTTTGAGGACCTTTACTGCACAATCATATTTAATCTATTTAATATTGACCAGTGCTCTTTAAGAAAAACCTATAAATACTTTTTAAAATGTCTATCAGTCAGAAGTTTTACTGTTCAGTGGTTCTTCTATTAATTAGTCAAAATGGTGAAGTTTTGCTATAATACATTACATAAACCCATGTTGAACAAGAAATATCTTGATAAAGCAAGTCAATTACAAATAAATCATACATGTGTACTACAACAATTATACATGTGTACAATTATAAAAAACAAGAATACTGTGAATTCATTTAATATACAAGATTTCCAAAACGAATAGTCTATCTGCCACATAACTTTTGGTATCTATTTCAAAGGAGACTGAATTCACTACAAATAGCATTGAATTTAAGAGGCGGGAACTAAATAAATTCAAATATTTCTGGGTCTTTCTCAGCTTTCTTCCCTCAAGCCTCTTTAAGTCACTACTGCCAAAGTCAATCTTCCTATTTCATTTTTAGCCTAAGACATATCTTGCTTACAGTCTATCTTTGGCATAACTTTCTGTACTCTGAGTCTTCTTTATGGTCTGGTTTGATTGCAAGGAATGAACAAGCCCTCTAGCATAAGCATGTTTATGAAAATAAATAAAACACAATGAAATTCATGATCAGACTATTACTGATACCATCTTACAATAATAATTATATAGTGAAGACTTTTGTCCATCTCAAATGCTGATCTGATTTCATTTAAGCAGTGTGGAGTACAAACACAAATAAAATGTTATGGGATAGCGATATAGGAATTGTGAACTAGTAGAAGAGAGTGATTGAAAGTAAGCATCAGAAGTACCTGGGTTCCACTTTTCCTCTGTAATTCTGTGAGAGGATTACCATGTTATTTGCCATTTGAAAACATCAATTTCTGAAGAGGGCCGCAATAACATTCGCCACCACTAGATGGCGCTGGCTTCCACTGCGCCCCACGTGGAAGGCCAGGTCAGTCAAGATGGCGCTAGCCTTTACCGCGCAAGCCGGCTCCCTATGGGGAGATTAACTGTGTGCGCATGTGCAAGAGTGCCTTCATGCCAGGTCTTTGCCCATTTCGGGCGTGCCTGATGAGGTCATGAGTAAGCAACCAATCAGGTGTGGGTACGTGTGCGAGGGTTAAATAGGCACGCCTGGCCGGTACGTGGGGCTTCCACCATGAGAGAGGAATAAAGTCACTCATAGTAAGAATTTCTATGTCCCGTGTGCTTCTTGGAAGTCGCGCGTGGGACATTTGGTGCCAAGAAACCCTGGACAAAAACATCGCCGGTGCCACGGGAAGCCTCCATTTCGTGGAAGAAATTCAGAAGCTATGAGTGGGGTAAGACTCTGAGAGACCATGGCTAGCCTTGATCCGCTCCAACTCAGTCTCCTGCCGGACGCGGCAGGTGCAGCTGTGGTTGCTCTGGCAACCCTCGGGCTTTTTCTATTGACCTTTGAGTTTCTAGCTACCGCCAAAAGGCGTCAGAGGTTGCATGGGAACTGCCTAGGTAAAACAACAAAGCGGAGAGCGTTGGGGGCAAGGAAAAAAGATGGTCAGAAACAGGGGATAGTGAAAAGTTGCAACGAGAAAAGGAAACTGATCGATCTCAGTAGCAGTCCCTCCAATTGGAGGTGAGAAGTTGGGAAAAGAATGTCCCGGAGAGAATAAAAAGAGGAGGTAAAAGGAACACAGTATTTTGGGAGAAAATTTTGTCTTGGTGCTTATAAAGGTATAATTAAGCTCCGCAAGGCCGGTTTCGGGACGCCCAAGGCGTCTGTGCGCGCTGACGCGACAGCTTTACAGAGTCATGCTGATCAGATTTGATCAAGGCAGACCGCCTGAAAATTTATTCAGGAGAATCAAACAAAAGGACATCTCAGTGCCCACGCACAGCCTGATGGAGTTTATGTAATTAGGTTGTGAATACAATTATTCAGGGCTGTGTTTCACTTCCATACCATTGGCAAATGTCGGTTGTGCCGCTCAGATAATATATCTCAGTATCTTACAGGAATTGGGTTTCAACACGTTGGTGGACTAGTCCAGGAATTGAGACAATCCATCGCCCATATCAACTCCACCCGAGTGGATAGTCACCGTGAACACCATCTGGTTTTTTCCCTCTTTGTCTATTGTTTGTCTCTGGTGCACCAGGATGTCCCCGTGTCTGTCAGTTTATGTCTGTGATTTTTGTTTCTCGTTGTTTAAATGTTTTATGTTTCATGTTCAAAAGAAAAAATGGTAAAAACCTTATCTGCCGGTCGTACACACCTTGACTTGGTTTTAACTCGGTTCAAAAGGGAACAAATGAATAGAAAAAGGTTTCAATCAGGTCTTTAAAGCCCTGTGCCTAGAGCCAGGTGTCTAGATTAGCTGGAGGAACTGCTTAGAGGCTGGCTAAGCGTCTACACGGGCTGATCTTAAAGGTGCTAACAGCTTCTCAGCTTCTTTGATACGAGAGTTGATAGCTGTTTCTCTTAGAAAAATCCCTGACTGGTTAATTGACTCAACAGGTGACAAGGTGCATCTCTTAAAATCATAGCTAAAAAGGTAAAAATGGTGTTTGATATGTGTAGCCATTTCAATTTTGTTTCTCATTGGTTTTAAATGTATGAATATGCTCTGCTTGCCTTGGTTGTGGACTATTGGCTTTCAAGTTATTGGATATGGTTAAAAAGGTATAATATTGGCAACAGAAAGTTAGCTTAAAACTATAATTTAGATGAAGTAATTCTAGATACATGTGACATTGGGCCACCCTAGTGAGACAGGTCTAAATTGAGGTAATATTTTTATGGAATTCTTATGCTAGAAACCAGGCTTCTAAAAGAATTTAGGACATTGTCTCGAAAGGTATTGGAGACCACGCCATTGTGCGTTCTAATGTAGAATTGATAGTCAAACTTTACAACATAATAGATAGACTTGTGGTGCCTTGGAGACTAGATTGTTGGGGGTTGAGTTTTGCTTTCCATAGGTGTGGCTTGCCCTGAAGTTATCTGTATTCTAATGCTAATTTCCACTGCCCGGAGAACAGCTGCCTAGTCCCGTACTAAGAGCTCAGGTGACCTTGTGGTGGTGGTCTGCTGTTACAAGGAGAATTTAAGATTGTGATTAAGGATTGCCAGTGTTACATTGACTAACTCAAATTTATTTATAATTGAGGAAAAATCAAACAGGTAGAGATTGTATTAGATAGAGATTGTTACAAGATTTATAAAGGATTGATGAGGTTTTAGAACTTATGAGAACATTACAGCTTGTTTGCTTACTCCAACTGCCATTTCAAGATAGATTTAGAGGATTGTTTTTATGCAGTTTGTTTACATCCTGGCGATTGTGAGTTTTTATTTTGTGAGCTTGCTTATAATTTTAGAGAGCCCATAGAGTGATATCATTAAAAGTGGCTAATAGCCTTATATTATGTAATTTTGTTGCTTCTTCAATGTAAGAAGTTAGAACTTTGAATCTTTCAGTGTATATGAAAAATTTTACTACAAACTTTTGCTCTCAAAATGAGCTTTAATATTTGGGGAGTAACATGTTACACTACTCCAGAAAAGAATATTTAAAGCTAATTTCAAGCTTCTAAAGATATGTTAATTGGCTAAGTACCTCCCTTACCAGAGGACTTAGGTCTTTGTTATGAACATTGGAGATAAAACTTCAGCTGTGTTAATACAGAATTAATTATAGGCTAGAGTCATGGAAGTATTTTTAAAAGAAACCTGGTGAAACATATCTTATTCCAAACAAATTTAATTGGTTATTACAAAATACTGATATTTGGCCTATTACATATACAAATTTCAGGCAAAATTGATAATTTTACTCCTTGCATGCTTTTGTATTTACTGTAAATTTGTGCATACAACCCATAGAAAATGCGCTACTGTATTTATAGATGGTTCATCTAATGAAAAATGATTGGATCACTTGTTTATTCTCTTGAGTTTTCTGCTTCAATATAGACTATTAAATTACGTTGTAGCCACTGTTTTTAAATGTTAAAAATCAAGCTTTCAATTCATATACTGATAGCCAAAGGTGTGGCTTGTGGTTTTACAATTGATTAAAAGTTTTTTTTTTAGATACTACTAGCCTCAAATTTTACAATTACTTAATGCTTTATTAGAGGCAGGTTTTCTACTTGAAATCAGTGAGTGATGATTTCAGTTAATTGTCTGACAACTCACTGTCCTTTCAGTGCTCTGGCTCAGAGAACTAAACAAAACCATAGACCCAGCTCTTTGAAAATGATAATGGAGTTGATAACACACCCTCACGAAAAGAGGAAGACTCCATTTGCTTACTTTCAACGCCCAGCCTCACCCTGCCAACTCAGATTTCTAAATAAGGCTAAATCTGGACCTTGTTTACAGGATTTGACATTTCTAATTAATGCTTATGTTTAGGTAAATAAAGTTTGTGAGGTGCTGGAGAGATGGCTTAGTGGTTAAGAGCACTAAATACTGTTCCTTTATAGGACATTTAAGAACTCAAACTGGATTGCCTAGACTCCTTAACTAGGGAGGACAGATACCAGACAGATTAGGCCTTACATAAGAAAAATTAGTAAAAAAATCTCACCCTTTAAAATCTCATTCTTTATATATCCAAAACAATAATGCTGGAAACAATAATTTGGTATACAAGTCAAATTATAAATACAAGTGCTCAGTGTCCTCAATTTAATCCTTGAGGACTTATCTTAATAAATAATATTTTAACAATTTTAATAAATAAAAGGGGAGCTATCCCTGAATGCTAATAATGCTCCTTTTATTTCAATTTTAAAATTTGGATGCCAAAGTTTATGGCACCCTACAACTAGGCATACTCCTGCCTAGGTGAAATAGAGAGATCCACATATTGACATGATCCTGTCCAGATATTTTTTATGGGGAAGAGGGAATGTTTGTGTTTTTCTACAGGATGCTACAAGAGTGTGCCAGCTGCCTGGGTGGTTGCTGAGACTTGCTGATCCTGGTTACATGAAGATTCAGCTCGTGGTTCGGGTCCCTAGAGTCATTCCTCTGTTCTGAAAGGAAGGCGGAAGATCCCCCTTCACCTTTTGTCATCACAGAAATCTTGCCGTTGTTGCAGTCAGTGTTACCGCCATGCGTGTGTTCCCGTCCCACTGTGGCCTACGCCAGACTCTGTACACTGCTGCTTGCTGATTCCAGCTGTTACCCCTGTCCCTTCATTTCCCTGGTGACTCTTGCTGCCTTAACTGGTAACTGGTGTTGCCATTTTACAGACTGTAGCTTCACAGAAAGCCACCTGTGTAAAGCTACAATGACTGGAGAACTCTGTCCTGGTCATACAGATCTCAGAAATTGGTTCCATTGTCTGCTGGTTGTTCCAGAGAAAATGACTGATCCTGAACTGTCCTGAAAAGACCTTGACACTTTCGCTGCTATTGTAGCAGAAATTACTGCTGCAGACATTGTGTCTGCAGTGTCTGAGTTATCCTCCCTATTGTTAGACAAGTACAATGGGTGAACTTTCTGGAGAAGTTACTAACAATTGGAAATTCTAAATTTCATTATAGGAGTGGCTTGACCATGGCCCTTGGTGGCAACAGCTGAGGAGGACCAAATGAGGTGCCCACTACTTATCGGGAGTGGCTCTGTTTGATGCAGCCCTATGCTGTGGATCAGTATTCATACCATGGTTGGTTTGCAAACTCAGATCTCAACAGTAATGTGACAAGGCCGTTATTCACTCAAGCACTTGTGGCCATTGTACAAAGGGCCTCCACTGAATTTTAGTTATCTTGCTCAGGATTTACTCTGTATCTGAGTTCCCTGCTCCTGCACCCCAGGGACCTGCGGGACCATTGCACTGGGAGGAGAGGGTCTCTCTCTTTGAATTCTGAGTTCTCTGCTCTTGCACCCCATAGATCTGTGGATCATTGCACTGGGATTGAGAGAGACTCAGTGATTTCCTTTGATCAGCCCTTGCACATCGCTGAGGTTTCCTCATTGCACGCGATGGGGTGATCATGACTGCTATAAAATTATATATATTAAAAGGGTGAGATGTAGAGGGCCGCAATAACATTCGCCACCACTAGATGGCGCTGGCTTCCACTGCGCCCCACGTGGAAGGCCAGGTCAGTCAAGATGGCGCTAGCCTTTACCGCGCAAGCCGGCTCCCTATGGGGAGATTAACTGTGTGCGCATGTGCAAGAGTGCCTTCGTGCCATGTCTTTGCCCAATCCGGGGCGTGCCTGATGCGGTCATGAGTAAGCAACCAATCAGGTGGGTGTGATACAGGGGGGATAAATAGGTGGCCTGGCGGCGCAAGCGGGCTTCCACCATGAGAGAGGAATAGACAGGAATAAAGTCACTCATAGTAAGAATTTCTATGGCTTGCGTGCATCTTGCCGGCGGAAGTCGTGCGTGGGACAAATTTCCCCATTAGTAAAATTTAGATAATTAAAACTTTTTAAAGAAGACTTATCCAAATTTGGGATAAAGTAGAACTGTGCAATATTTAAAATTCTTACCAAAGCAGTATTTGGCTTACCTAAAAAATCACTTCATTATCTAGAATATATATACTCATGATTTGACTTTCTGTTTTATGTCTAATTAGAATTCAGATGTTCTGGATCAATGTAAATTCAGATTTCTCCCCAGTAGAAAAGCAAATTCTGAAAGGCTTTTATTTTGTTGCTCAGAAAGATATTGATGAATTTTGACTACTTCTTCAAAAGTTTTTTTTGCCAAAATTTTTATTCATCAAAATGCCTATAATAACAAATTCCTCAAAATGCCCCTGGAATCAGTTGAATACCTCATAGCCCTCAATATTAATGAGCTGGATAAATATCTGACATGTGTTTGTGTTCAATTTGTATTTGTAGAATATTTATATTTTTAACAACTTCCCCAATATCTATGAGGTTCCATATCTATAAATTTGACCAACTGTGAGTTTTAAAAAATGCATGTATACTGAAAACACATAGATGTTTTGTCAGTAGGCTCTAAACAATACAGTTGATATGACAATTATAGCATTTTAAGGTATTATTATGTATATAGATGTTTGAAAATATAAAGAAAAATGTATGTTTGCTACATGCAAATGTGACAGCATTTGATAATAGAGATGAAAATTCAGATTCTGACATCCATGGGTGTGATGATTTGCATATGCTTGGCCCAGGGAGTGGCACTATTAGAAGGTGTGGCCTTGTTGGAGGAAGTGTGTCACTGTGGGGTGGGCTTGGAGACCCTCCTCCTAGCTTCCTGAGGATGCTCAGTCTGTTCCTGGGTTCCTTCAGGTGAAGAGGTAGAACTCAGTTCCTCCTACACCATGTCTGCCTGGATGCTGCCATGTTCCTGCTTTGATGATAATGGACTGAACCTCTGAACCTGTAAGCCAGCCCCAATTAAATGTTGTCCTTTATAAAACTCACATTGGTCATGGCATCTGTTCACAGCAATAAGTCCCAAACTATGAAAATGGGGTTTTTGGAACCAATCTCCCGTGACTATAGAGAAATGTATTTATATTCATAGGAGGTTGTCTAGTATCATAAGTATGTCTGAGAACATCAAAATGTTTTCTCAACCACACATATTATTTCTTGAGTTTTAAAAGCTAATCCTACTCTCCTTTCGTTCCCTGGGACTGAACAACAGCTCAGCATATTTAACCTGAATTTAACTCCCTACATTCTTTGGTTGGCCTTTTGAAATAAGTACAGTAGGTCCCTGCATTGTATACTTCAATGTTTGAGACATTTCAAAACTATTTGATGATAAAGGCTCTCTGTGGTTTTGTGTACTGTGCAGACTGAATCCAAGTTCCACTTAGTTCTCTCGTACATGGAAAGTTTGAGTCCCAGTTCTTGTATTTTTTTCCTGTTGATGCTTTTTAAAAGGAAGTATCTTCAGACATTGGTGTGCAAAGAAATTGTTTCTGAAATGCTGTTTCAACATTTATTCAATTATTCAGCTGATTCCTTTGCATCAAAGCTTGTTTTACTCCTTTGCTACTTTCTATAAAACAAACTTAAAATAAGAAATCTAAAATCCATTGAGGTATTTTTGAGAATTTATAAACTGAAACAGCTATTTGAACATAATCAGCACCAAAATGCTAATGAGATTAGGGACACTGATCATACTTCTTCCTTTTAATCCTTTAGTTACTTTCAGAAGGTATGTTGTTTTAAAAATAATATGGATTTAATTTTGTGAGTGGACTGGAGTGAGGCAGTAGATCTCTTGGAACTGGAGTTAGAGACAGTTGTCAACTGACATGTCAGTTCTGGGACCTAATTCTGGGTCCTCTAGCAAGAGCAATAAACAGTCTTCTGCCAAGAGCAGGTTGTGTGTGTGTGTGTGTGTGTGTGTGTGTGTGTGTGTGTGTGTGTGTGTGTGTTTTCATTTCATTTGGTTTTGTTTGGTTTTGTTTTGAAGAAAGTTGTCAGTGCTTTCAGTCATTGTTAAAAATCACATGAAGGAAGATAAGATATATTTTTACATTCCAAGCTTAAATTTAAGAACTAATTTTCAACTCAGCTATCAGGGCATTTTAAAATATATCTGGAACAGTTTGGAAAAGTGACTATAAGTATAGATTATTTCTGGTGAAAATGTAGCATCCTAATTTTCAAAGTACTGTAATTGTATAATATATACAAGATTTTAAAGGCAGCATAAAATTTTATGTAAATTATACCATTGATAATTTATGGTGACTCTAGGTTAAGTGATAAAAATGCTATCTATATTGAGTTATGTACTTCCCCTTTATTTTTTAAAAATGTAATAGACTTGAAGAAAATTAGGGCTTCTGTTCTGTGTTTGCTGGGCAATGTTACTTTTTGATGCATGGTTATCAAACTATAAAATGTATACTTAGGTCTCATTCCCACTGATCATTTGAGGAGCCAAATTAGAGTTGAAACACTATGGATTTTAAATTCTCTTTGGTGATCTCTCAAATGTTGACAGCTGTTTTACTTTACTACATAAAGTCCAGCAAATAAATACTGGCCTTCTTAGGATTTAATAATTTGAAGAGAGTCCGTCAACACATAATATTTTAGTGGAATACCACATGTTAGTGGAACTGGAGAAATAGTGTTCTCCTTTGGTTTTTGCTTCTTTATTTGTTGTTTGTTTTGTTTTGAAATAAGATTTTACTAGGTAGTCCTTGGTTGGCCTGAAACTCTGGTTATAGTCCAGGCTAGACTCCAATTTATATGAATTTTTCCTCCTCAGCCTCCAAAGTTCTGGGAATGTGGGTGTGTGCCATAACACCAAGATCAGTGGTACCTTTCTTCATGCAAAAATAGCAAGCATCATGGCAATCAAATGACTCCTAATATTGCAGTGTCCTTAAATCGGTGCATTACTAAGCTATTATCAGAGAAGCTTTCTAACAGTAGATGGAAAGTAACACAAAGAGCATAATTGGACAACAATGAACTGAGAATGAGGGACCCAAGTGTGTCTATCAAACTCCTTTCCTCAAGGCTCAGGTATCTATCTGGAAAAGGAGCCAGAAAAATTTTAAGAATCAGAGGTGATGGATGACTCCAAGGAAACAGTGTCTTTTATATACAACGATACTAGTACATATGTAAATTCCCAGATTATGTTAGCATTCACAGACCTGAACAAGTCCAAAACAGACAAAATCCCAGCATTGAGAGATGGAAGAGGGACACAGATCAATCATAATCCCAGGCAAGACTCATGCCCAGGAGTAGTTGATACAGAGAAAATAAACCCAGGATTTTATGGGATTTATGTTTTATTTTATTGTTGTTGTTGTTGTTTGTCTTACTGGGTTTTTTTTAGTACGTTTTGATTTTCATATTTTGATTTTTGTTAGTATTATGTAAAGAGAGAAAGAAAGAACATGAAGTAGGGTGGGTAGGGAGGTTGGGAGGATCTAGGGAGAGTAAAGGAAGGGAAAAACTTGATCAAGAGATATTGATAAAAAATTGAATTAAAAAAGGCATATAGCTAGTGTTATTTGTCTGGAGTCTGGTGCATTAGTACTCTTCCTCAGCTTCAGGCAGAATCAAACATTCAACCACTCAACCAGATGAAAACTGACCTTGAGAAACTTGTCCTAGTTCCTTCAGTAATACATCTCCTTATTTGACCCAGTGGATCTCAGTTACTTGGATATTTAGAATACTCTTTGTAGTTTGTTTAAAAAAAGATTGTTCAACCCTAGCAAGTCATACAGTGAGGTGATTAACTCTCCTAGTTTGCTCAACACTGTCATAGTTTGGGTTTCAGCACAAAATAATCTTATAAATTGGGCAGGTAGCCATCTAATTTAAAGGAAGTGAATTTCTAACAAGCAGTCCAACCTCAGGGGCTAAACCACCATCCAAAGAGTACACATGGACAGACTCATGGCTTCAGCTGCATATGTAGCAGAGGATAGCTTTGTTGGGCCCCAATGGGAGGAGAAGCCCTTGCTCCTGCCAAGGCTCGATCTTCCAGTGTAGGGCAGGAAGGTGGAAAGGGGTGGGGGATGGGTGGGGGAACATCCTCATAGAAGAAGGAGAGGTGGGCATGGGATAAGGGGTTTATGTACAGGATACTGGGAAAAGGGATAACATTTGAAATGTAAACTAAAAAAAAAACCAATTAAAAAAAAACCACTCCCTATATTGTTCACTAAATACTTTTTAGTGATGTTCTTCCTGTATTAACAAAGCGTCCTTCCCACAAAAAGCCAATAAAGTAACAGTGTTAACCAGTTCAGCACCTGGTTAGGCTGATTAATTTGCTTAAATATATCATGAAATTGTTTCAATCCATTTGTAAACATGAAACAAAGAGACTGCTGTGGTAATCCTGGTAGAAATGTTTACAATGTCTGAAATTTAACAGGTACTAGGGTGACAACAGAAGTATGTGGCACATTATGCTAGTCCTGAGTTTAAATAAGGGCTTGCAGCTGCCGTTTGCTGTCTGACTTTGGGAGAGTTCCTTAATCTCTCTGGGCCTCAGTGTTTTCATATATTTACAATCAAAAGTAGCCATGAGAATGGATAAAATGCATTCTATCTGACAACTTTTAGTTAGGGATAGGCAACAATGGACCCAAAAAACCTGTCACTGTCATTAGACACAAAGAAAGTCTAAAACCCTGTCACCACTGAGAAAAGCCTAAAGAGACATGAGAATCAAGAATAATGTGGCATATGAGGTGGGATTTTTGTTAGTTATGAGCAAAGTACTCAGAAGAACAACAAAGGGTTAAGAAAAATTTACATTGCTCACATTCTTCAAAACTGTCAGCTCCTAGTCTTATCTCCATTGCATCTGCTCTCGTGATAAAACAAAACAACGTTGGAGTGGGCAGGGGCCAAATTCTAGTCATCTCCTGGTGACCAGGAGGCAGAGAAAGCAAACACAGCTAGGGACAAGGCATAACCTCTGAAAGAAAGTCCTAGTGACCTCCTTTACCCTCTAGGCCCCACTTCCTAAATTTCCCCAAGGAGTACCATCACCTACGGACAAAATGTTCTTAGATTAGCCTCTGGTAACATTGCATGTTTAAACCATAATGAGGGTCCTGCAACAGAAAAAGACTAGTAGGTAAAAATATATAGAAACCCACATGTATTATGGAAAATATATCAAAAAACTTTACTGCAGGCTGGGAACATGGACTGCACTTGATTTGCACATGTGAAAGCCCAAGTTACATCACCAGTGTTGCAAAATAACAAAGCAATAATTAAAAAATAACAAATTCAGTTATTTCTTGAAACACATGCACTACAGTAATGTAAGTAATTAACAATAAACAAAAAATCGTGTAAGTATAAGTGAATTCTGTGTATCTGTATCTTTTCTGTAAACTATTCTGCCACCAAAAGCTTTTGCAAAAAAATAAAATGCTTTGAATAGTACAGCCTAGCCCAGAACTACAAAGTCAATGACAAGTGTCAGGATTGTTGTAAACTGCAAGTTACAGATGACACAGACATCATATTCATTTATTGATTCAAGATGTTCAGGAGGTGCTCGGAGCTTGAAAGCCAGAATTTAGAGTAGAGCCATGTGGGTGGAAGGGAAGTTGAGGGAGGCACGTCGGCTATTACTTTATCTGCAGTCTGCAAGCCTTTTACATTTGTTATGTTACCATGTCAGTTTCCTTCCTAGCATTGTTCACATTCTGTAAGGATTTTATTTAGTTTTCAATTCTTTTTTAAAGCCCAACTTTTCCTGCCATTGCTTTGACACATCAGCTCCATGGCAGTATAGACTGTATCTGTTGTCCTTTTTTTTTTTTAACATTTCATTGTTTTTTTAATGACTTAATTTTTATTTTACGTACATTGGTACTTTGTCTACATGTATGCATGTGTGAGGGTGTCCAGTCTCCTGGAACTGGAGTTACAGATTGCTGTGAGCTGTCATATGGGTGCTGGGAATTGAAAACAGGTCTTCTGGAAGGGCAACCAGTACTCTTACCAACTGAGCTGTCTCTCCAGACCCACTGTTCTCATTTCTTTATCCAACTTAGCTGTTCACAGCAGTGGCATCACATAGAAACTATGTGAATTTATCAACTGCATAAATGAGCAGCAAAGGGCAGAGAGAAAGCACTCTACTTTCACTACAGCTTGAATCTTTTCTTGTTAGTGTCACCTGTAATATATGTTCACTCACCCTGGTCTTCTCCACTTTTCTCTGCCTCTCAAAAAATTAGAAGAAAGCAGGCAAGCAAATAAGCACACACGTCACTCTATGACCAAGTCACAAGCCTTAACATAACAGACACTGCATCGCTTACACCCAGGATTACTGTCCTCCATAGTAGACAAAATTTGCAAATACAAGCTATAGCTTAAGTAGAAATATCTTAGTAATTATTTCTACTATATTGCACCATATGCTTTCTAGTCTTTCTATTTAAGACAAAGAAATTTGTTATTGAGACAGGGAAGTTGTTGGGTATTTTTTTTTAATCATTGTAGCCAGAAACTGGAAACAACTTAGATGTCCCTCAACTGAAGAATGGATAAAGAAAATGTATACATCTACACAGTGGAGTACGGGGATCCCTGTGGTTGAATTGGGGAAAAACCAGAAGAAGCTGAGGAGGAAGGTGGTACCTAAGAGGACCAGCAGTCTCAACTGACCTGGACCCAAAACATCTTTTAGACACTGAATCAATCACCAAGGCAGCATACACCAGCTGAGATGAGGCACCCAACACATATACAGCAGAGGACTGCTGGGTTTGGACTCAATCAGAGAAGATGCACCTAAGCTTCAGAGGGAGGTCTGGTGTGGTGGGGGTGGGGTGTGGGGAAATCCGTGTGCAGATGGCATGTGTGGGGGAGGTATGGGATGTGAAAAAGTCAGAGGGTGGACCAGGAAGGAGATAAAATCTGCACTGTAAAAAAAAAAGATAAAATAAAAAAAAAAAAATAAAGGCATCATGAAATTTGCAGGCAAATGGATAGAACTGGAAAATATCATTTTGAGTGAGGTAACCCAGATCCATAAAGACATGCATGATGTGCAGTTACTTGTAAGTAGATATTAGCCAGAAACAGGATAACCATGGTACAATCCACAGACCCAAAGAAACTAAGTAATAAGGGCTCAAGGGAGGATGTGTGAATCTCACTCAGAAGGGAAAACAAAATAGTCACTGGGGATGGACAGGAGGGAATTGGGTAGGATATGGGGTGAGGAGCAGATGTGGGCGTGGGTGTGTAGTGGGGAAAGACTGCAAGTGAGACTAGAAATCCACGTGGGGCATCTCTAGGAGCAGCTAACGCAAATATTTTTTTAAAGAAGAAAACTTAAAAGAAAAACTTTTGGGAGCATGGCAATCCATACAACTATTGAAGGATTGCATTAATTTGCAGGAGATGCTACAACTAAGTGTATTAAAAACAGAAATGTATCATCTCAAGAATTGCGGAGCTCAAAGTCTGAGAAGCAGGCACAGGAAAGTTTCTTTGTGATGAAGGCTGACTCTTAAGCTCACTATGTCTTCTCTATGTGTACGTGGAGAGTGACAGCCACAAAGAATGTCTGTAAGCACTGTTTCTGGCATCCTGTCCTCTTCTGAGTAAAGCAATCCTATGGCCTCATTTAACGTAAATTAACTACTTAAAGACCAAGTCAAAATCCAGTCACCTTAAGGGTTATTTCTTTGGCATGTAAAGTAGGATGGGGGCACAGGGTGGCCATTTCTAGGAATGCTCTTTGACAAAGGGCAAGAAGGTTAACTTGATGAGAAGAGAAGAGCTAACCATTATCCGAGACCAAAAAAAGTATTACCTCTCTGCCAAATGTAGGGCCTATTTTTATTTGTAAATGTGCTTTCGTTAAAGCAAAACCATATTGATTTATTATGTTACTCTGTGCCTGTTCTTCTGTAACAATGAGAGAATTGGGTGGCTTCCTCAGAGACAATGACCCCAAAAGCTCAAAAGATTTCATCGCCCTGCACAGAAAGGGGGGGGGCAGTTTGTGAAGTAAATCAATGTATGATTGCCTCTTTTATCCTCAAGATAATGTGATGAACTCAGTGTCCTGGTAATTTCACTGATATGGAACAATGTAATAGCCACATCTACACAGCTGGCAGGAGGAGAACCCAGAGCAACAACTTAACGATCTGAAAGGGTGCCCCTCCTGGCCCCTCACAGGAGGCCTGTGGCTTTTTTCCTAGGGCTCTGAATTGTACATGATTGCCGCTGTCAAGCCTGAGGCCTGAATAAGGCATCTGCTCTACATGATAGCTTCTTACAGTTATCCTAGCCTTGAAAGTCAACTACTGTCACTCAAGCCAGCACATCCCACTGTCACCTTCACACATTATCACCTTCACACCTTTATCAGCAGGAACTATAATTACTCTAGGTCCTAAATTTCTTGAAAATTTGTTTCATTTCCTTTTGTGCTTTATGCCAGGGCATGTGTTTTATATGACTAGGATTTACACAGAAATCAGAGCACTTACATTAAGAGAGCCTTGCAAATAATTATGTAGACCTTAAGGGATTTCCAGGGATCAGCCTGAGACTCTTAGCTCCAATGTGACTGTTGGTCCTTTTCATTATTGCATGTTCCTTTCTTAGCACTCAGTACTGCACTCACGGTACTTTTCCTAGAGTAGGGATAAAAGTGGCATGTGGCTGCAATGAAGCTTTCTATTTATAAGCATTGCTAACAAACGAATCTTTCCAAGACCTTTTTTAGATTAGTAGAGGAATTTCTCCAATTATTTACATAAAACCCAGAACCTTCTAATTAGGCCTAAGGAAGTGAAACTGTGATTTTATTATTAACTAATGGATTACTCGTTAGACGGCAAGTTTATCTTCCTGTCCATACAGACCCGGGTGTTTAATCTTGATTGTCATCCTGTTTAGATTGGGAGGCACCTAGGAGATTAGTAAAGTGCATATTTGGGTGTGTGCTCTCACACACCCAGTATTAACTGGTAGGACAAGAGTAGTCCTGATTGTGGACAGCACTATTCCATAGACTGGGGCCCAAATGAAATAAAAGGAGAAAGGGAAAATAGAGCAAGCAAAAACATTTCCTTTCTGCTTCCTGGTAGCTATGGTGTGACCTGATCTTCTCTGCTGTGCCTTCCCCATTTTTATGAATGGAAATCTCTAAAATCATAAGCCAAAAATAAACACTTCTTCATTTAAGCCCTTTTTAAAGGTGTTTTATCATACCAATAAAATTCCTAACACAGACAAAGTATTTGCCTATGGATTCCAGGTGCTCCAGTCTAGCCAGCATCAGTTCCTGTGAGGAACATCTTCTGTCATTTCAAGTAACACTTAATGCATTATCAATCACAATGCTCACATTTCGCGATTTCTAATGCTCATAATATTCCATAAATGCAGTAACTGTTCTGGCAGGGAAAAAATGTGGCATGATTAATGAAGCATGCAGAATGCTTAAAAGGCTGGGAAAGAGGCCCCCGTGTAGAGTGGCATTGAGCTGATACAGCCAAAACTGGATTCAGGTATGAATGGGAAATTCCTTTTCTCTTTCTAAATGTACTCTAGCTGAATTCTTTAATTAAACCCAAAATGCCTTCACTTGTATGGCATAGTGTAGGTTATCTAAGCATCCCTTAGCAATATGTAAAAATAGATTCCAGAAGACAGAAAATACTAAGCACAGGCTCCATGGGCCCTCATCTTAGCTGCTATCTTTGAATCCCTCCATCATCCTATGCCAAAACACTAAGAAATAGAGATCCAGGGCTGCCCAGGATGCAACATAATACCTTGAATCTATGATTACATACACAATAGTACATTCTGAGCTTCGTTCCATATCTATCTGTGTTTCTTCCTTTCTTGGAGTATAATCAGGACAAATTCTTGTGCTGACAATTTTTTTCATGAAAATCTTAAAGAAAACAAGAGCAAGCAGGGTTATTGGTTAGCCTTCTGACACTCACGTTTGATTGAGTATGCTGGCCAAAACATGGTACCAGGGCTAGACTGCAATTATGATACCAGTTCTCAGAACCACTGAATGAATTAGGAAGGTGAATTTAAGTTCTTGGGATTGTGTCAAGAGGCCAAAAAATTATTCCTGCAGTAAAGATGAGTATTTCAAAACATTTTGTTTATGCATGTGTGTGAGCCTGAGTGTTTGTTCCTTGTGATATACAGCAGATCAGAAGACAACTTTCACGAGTTGGATTGTTTCTATTCAGTGTATCCTGGCGATTGAATGCAAGTTGTTGGACTTGGCAGCAAGTGCCTTTAACCACATAGCCTCCTCACCAGCCCCCTAATTCTCTCTTTGTTTTCCCTGGGATGCTTTTCTGGGCCTGTGTAAATTCCCCATATTAGAAACTTTAAGTGTCCCTTGAAGTGTTAACTATCACTCAGACTTCCTTGAGATAAACTCTGCCACTTCCCCAGTTTCCCCAGGAAAATTACCAACTGAGGCCCACCCACAGCAACCAAAGCTCTGATCCAAGTGCCTGAGAGCTGTGTTAAAGCCACTTAAGCTGAATTTACATGTGTTTTCAAGCACTCTTCTGTATTCTCTTCTTTGCAGTTTAACATGGGTTCCCTTGTTTCAGACTGAACAGAATTGAAGACAATTCTTAAAACAGGCAGGGAAAGCTTAAAGGTCTTGTGTGTGTGTGTGTGTGTGTGTGTGTGTGTGTGTGTGTGTGTGTTAGTTAAAGGTGGTCTGCTAAGGTGCTAATTCTAGCCCTGGTACGTTTCTCCCCTACCTCCGCCCCCAGGACTCTGCTTCTCATCCAGGAATTTCCCTGTGCTTGGTGGTTCACACATCCAAATTCCAACTTTGAATAAGCAAGCTGAAGTGCTTACTTGCCTGAAGATTAGCACAGCAGTTTCTGAACCTCCAGCGCCCTCCAGTGGCCATTTCATCAGTGACGTTGCTGGAGATTTTCTTACTGCTAAAATTGAGGTTATGGTCCTTTGTCTCCCTAAATTGTCCTTTCTCTTTCTTACTAATGTTCACACTGGACATGATGAAGTGTTTGTGTGGGAGTGTGCTGGTAATGTGGCATGACAATTTGTGGACTAATAAGTGAATCAGATGTAGTAGCTACTTTCATGGTTTGCAATGTGAAAAAATCTGGACTCTATTGGAGGAGACTCAAGCCTCAGTAAAGCCTCAGTAAAGGGTAAAAAAATGATCAAATCATCAATTCCTTAATACTATCATTAGTAGCATGAAGGGAACCTAAAAAGCCATGATGTATAGAGCAGAAACACTTAGCCCACCTATCATAACTCTTCGGTGTCTTCTTTGAAAGACAAAACATACATTGTGTAGGAATTCAAAAATATAAAGATGAATTATGTGTAGAGCAAGAGAATATTTTGTGTGCATTCTACCCAGAAAACACTTTTATGGCATAAGAAATTGACAACCCATGTTAAATAAAATGAATTTTTGTAGAGGTGGAATTCCAGAATTCCAGAAATCCATGGAAAACAATTCCAGAATAAAAGGCTTATCTTCAGCTACAAAAATGGAAAGTGTGCACCATCCAACCCAAAATAGGGTTGATATTTAAGTGTATTTTTCCAATACAGTAAGTTGCTTTGGTTCACCACCTGCTATGCTCTATTCCCACCCCCTACTTAAAGAACAAACTTGTAGTCTTTGAAGTAGTTCTAACCGCACTCTAAACATTTGCCTGCACACCAAGTAACCTGGTCAGTGCTAAAATCCTAAGAGGAAGCATGAATCATTTACCTACTTTCCTCTTTGGAAATCATTTTTGTTGTTGTTGCTACTGCTGCTCAGGTGGAATCACACTATGCTGTCCCAGCTGGTCTTAAAATCCTAGGTTCAAAAAATGGTTGGGACCACAGACATGTACAGCTAAGTCTATATTTGAATATGATTTTGATTAAAACTTCTTGTGTTCAAGAATTATAAACCTCAGTGACCTGAGTCAATATCAGTGCCAAGGTAGATCTTTTTCTTCTGATGTATGTGTATAGCATAATAGCTTACATACCAAAAAACTTACATCACAAAAAAACAAAGAAGAGGTAACAAATAAAGGAAGATGGAAAGAGAGAGAAAGAATACAAAATGTGACAGAGGAGATGAGTACAAAATGTGATAAAGAAGTAAAAGAACTGAAGAAAAGTTTTTTTAAGAACTTGATATGCTCTAATAAATACTAATAGTGAAATGCTCATGTTCTTCCCTAACATATGCCCAAAAATGTCTAAAGCCTTTTATCAAGATTTTTCTTAAACAAATAGATGTAACCTGTTATAGGCAATGTCTCTCATAGTAGTTCCTATGATATTTTGTGGGTTTGGCAGAATGGTTTCCCCTAGTTAAAATACTAACCTTCCAATGATCAAAAAAAAATCATTTTTCAGAAAGATGTAAAGGGATTGTAGTGATTTGAATATGCTTGGCCCAGAGAATGGCACTATTTGGAGGTGTGGCATTGGAGTAGGTATGTCACTGTGGGTGGGCATAGGCTTTTAAGATCCACTTCTAGCTGCCTGGAAGCGAGTCTCCTCCTCTTTGACTTCAGAACAAAAGGTAGCACTTTCAGCTCCTTCTGCACTATTCCTATCTGGATGCTGCCATGTTTCCACCTTGATGATCATGGACTGAGTCTCTGAACCTGTAAACAAGACCCAATTAAATGCTGTCCTTATAAGAGTTATCTCGGTCACGGTGTCTGTTCACAGCAGTAAAAGCAGAGACGTTCTTTAATCGCTGTTAAAAAATTTATATCAATAGAAAGTCAAAGGGCAACAAATATTAGTATATAAAGAAAAAGAAAACCTGGGTGTAATGATTAGAAAATATATAAATGAGTTGGGGGATTTAGCTCAGTGGTAGAGCGCTTGCCTAGGAAGCGCAAGGCCCTGGGTTCGGTCCCCAGCGAAAAAAAAAAAAAAAAAAAAAAAAAAAAAAAAAAAAAAAAAAAAGAAAAAGAAAATATAAATGATTTCAACCATTATGAAAAATAGAGGCTCCTCAAAATGATGTGATCCTATTTTAATTTCAAAATAAAAAAAACAGAATTGTCATATGATCAAACTATTTCATAGCTAGATATATAGTCAAAACAAATTCAATTAATATTTCAAAGCAATATCTACTTCCTCACATTCACTGAAGTGTTGTTCACAACAATTAATATAAGAATATAACTCATATATTCATTGATGGATGCATATGTATAGTCTTGGTTTGTGGACACAGCAGAATACTGTGAAACTTTCAAAAATAAGAATTCCTGCAATTTGGGCTGACTCAGATGAAACTGAAGGACATTATGTCAATTGAATAGGCGTTCACTCTTAGCACACACCTTTAATCCCTCTGGCTGGAACATGGACACACCTTTAGTACTCACTTTTAATTTCAAACAATGAGGGTAAAGTTAGTTTACAGCAGAAAGTACTGTTGTTTGAAAGTGATGTCTAATCGAGAGGCAGACAAAGTGAGGAATTAGAGAAAGATTTGACACAATAGGATATGCCCAACTCTCATGAGAAGAGAGAGGAAAGAGAATGTACTTAAGGGGCAATGTCCACAGAGAAAAAAATGCAAGAGGCAGTTTTACCAGGAGAGCTTTACAGAGGCAGGTTAAAGACAGACCAAGCTAGACACAGGTGAAGACAGAGCAGGTCAGAGAAGACGCCAACATATTAGAACACATTGTCAAAGTGAGTATGAGGCCAAGCAGAGCAATCCGGAAGCTGAGAGAAGCCAGATTGGCTCAGTTGGCATGGAGTGGAATTTGAGCCACAGCCGAGTTGGCCAGTCAGCCATAGATCAGATAGAATAGGAAGGGTGAACTTATTCAGCAGTAAGTCTCAGAGTCTGAAAATATTCTAGACCCAGATTAGCTTGGATGGACGCTAGAAGCTTAAAAGACAAGCCTAGGTTAGCAGTTTGAGGCAATAGCCTTGGAAACAATTACCTCAGGTGAATAAAAGACACTTTTACAATCCTGGAAGTTCATTAGGAAGAGGCCAACTATGAACGTATAATAACTAAAATAATCTATACACTGGCATAGCAGGTATTTATTAAATAAAAATGAAAAGGAACAGCATATGAACTAATATGAAAGATTTATAAGATACTTTAAGTGAAGAACAGAAATACTAAAATGCTGCCATTTGTGTTTTTTTTTTTTAATTAATCCAGGAAGACTGTTCTATAGCATCTAGAAATACTTACTATCCAGGAATAATCCCTGAGTTAGCTTGCAGATCTCAATTCACTGTGGTGGTTACATAATCGTGTGGATGTTCTTAGAGCCAGACTGTTTTAAAAAACAAAACTTCCAGCTGTTTGATTTTCCCAAATGGAGACTCAGGAGCCAGATGCTGTGGTGAAGACCCAATAGCTTAGAAAGGCAGAGAAAGCACCCATCCTGACCTTTCTACTCTACTGATGACGTGGAAGAACAAAACTTTCTCCCTCTCCATGCTGTCTTAAATACCCTTTAACTAAATGGCCCTCCTTTCTCTTCACTTGTGTTCACTCCCTATGAGCTGGTTGCTTGTTCAGCCTCTTGACTTATGGCTGACTTTATTTAGCTCTTGAATTAAAAGTGTGTGCTAGGGCTGAGCCACACCAGAAGTACTTGTCTACAGTAAACTGAAAGCTGTAGGATCAAAGGCTGAACAACAATTCAAAACAGATACAGTTCACAATGTCAGGTTTCACAATGTGATCAAATATCCTGCAATAAAGCCACTAAATTGTTCATTCATAATGGTTAAAATTATAAAATAAAAATGCACAAGGCATGTACATAGCACCCAGACATGTATGTATTCAGTCAAAAGACCCAAGCACATAAAATTAAAAATAAACAAATCTATTTAAACACAAATTCAAATTTATCCACAACTGAGTAAAAGATATTCTTTTTATATACTACCATATCTTTATAAATCAACTACAGTAGATGAAAATATGTGATGCTGGGTCTGTCTTGGTACCTGGAGTATTGATGGGCAGCAAGGAACATCATCTATGCATTGTCTGGCTTCAGAGACTAGAACCACATCTAGCACATGACAAGAGCACACTCAAGGTTCGTCTGCCAGTCTGCCCACTGTATTTACATTTGCCAGCTCCCATAATGGCTTAAGCCAATTCCCTAAAATTTATTTTAAAACAATTGCATTCATATATGCAAATACATATATACATATTCACACACAAATGGTTCCAAAGAACCCTGAAACAGTTGATAAGGCAGAGATCTGGAGATAAGAGAGTGTTCCTAAGGTAACTCGATGGACCATGCTTTTCAATAGCATTGTTACCTCAGTTTCAGGAGTACCTAGATAAGAACTATTGCCAAATTGGCAGAAAGCTTCCAGAAAAAAGGGGAAGCCTAAGATGTCCTAGCATTTCTTGTAGTCATCTCATATATTATAATTTGTAATACATTATTGTGGGTATAAACTGTTTTATTACTATCACTACAGTATATGTGTGAAAGAGATGAAGGAAAGAGGGATAGAGAAAGAGAGGACATTTACTATATTTTTCTTATAGTTTCCAAATACTTATACCAATAACTCTTCACTCAGATTTTGTATATCAATGTGTTTTACTGCATAGAGAATGTGCACAATAGAATAATATCACAAACATCTGTACCTACTAAGATTCAAGCCTTAAAATATGAATTTCAATATCCCCCAAAGCTTATTTCTTAGGAAACCACATTTCATGTGGTGGTGGCAGAGAATAGCTTGTCATCTTGTCTTCTGTGGCTTCAATCCTAAGAACTTACTTTAGAGTGAGGCCAAACCACTGATGCCTTCTCCTCTTTCCTCTATAGCCGATTTTACCTTACCTTCTCAACTTTCTTTCCACTTTCATACTTCCTTTTTCCAATTTATTAATTCACAACGCTTACAACAAGAAATAAAAGCACCAGAGAAGAAGGAATATATTTAGCTTATCTGGTGATTTTCTTCCTAGCAGGGAAACCAAACTAAAGACACAAGTTCTTTGGTGATATCAAATGAAAGCAAAGAAGACCAAAAGCCTTGAAGGGTGGTGCCATCCACTCTGTGGCTTTAGCATCCAACCATATCCAATGACTTAATGTTTCCTTATCTGTAACCAGCTGTTTTTTTAATTCCAAAGGATGTACCGAACTGTTCTTGATATTTCTCTGCAACAACCACTATTACAACTTTCATGCCCTTCTCGAACCTAAACTTATCTTCATGTACATCATACTGTTCTCCAAGTTAGCAGTCATACTTACTTTGCTCCTTCCACATTATTTCACCTTAGCTTTCTTATCTTTTCAGTAAGATTATAATTTTAGTCAGCTGTAGTATACCATGTTTCTTCACTTCAAAAGAATATGTAAGCATACTGGGAGGGAGCCACTGGAAATTCGCAACCCTGACATTGTCCCATTATTCCTTTATTCATCATTGAGTAGCATCAAACATGATCCACCACTAACTATGTCCTCAGAGAAGATCAAATCTCCACTCCTCTAGGTAAAACACTATTATTATTTTCCACTTGTGGCAAGGGGAGTTTTAGTTGTTCTATAGGGTTCTCTCCCAGGCAACGTTTACTAGATCCATTTTTACCAGTATCTATCATGCTTTTTGCTTATCATATAAAAAGCGTCCACCCCTAAAAGGCCCACGGGTAGCAACAAATGAGCCTTCAACTTAATCATAATAACACCAATATTAATAATACTATTACTAATTTACACACTTCAACTTCATATTAACTGTTGCTTTTGAGTAGAAAGATATAGAAAACAACAAATTATCCCAATGTAGCTAGTTTTAGTTCTCTCTCCGGATCCTTCTCCCCACCAAAGTGGGTGTTCCATGCTTTAGCTATCAGTTACATTTACAACTAAGTCCTTACTATGTTGGAATATCCTTTTATCCACAGATGAGGGCAGGAACCACTTATTATCAACGAAGCCTCTCCCTTTTTTGTATCTTTTTTTTCTTTTCTTGGATATTTTCTCTACTTACATTTCAAATGTTTTTCCCTTTCTTGGTTTCACTGCCAGAAACCCTCTATCCCACCCCCCTCCCCCTGCTTCTGTGAGGGCACTCTTCCACCCATCCACCCATTCCCTCCCACCTCCCTGCCTTGGCATTCCCCTACACCGGAGCATTTAGCCTTCACAGGACTAAGGGCCTCCCTTCCCATTGACACCCAACAAGGCCATCTTCTGCTACATATGCAAAGAAGCCTCTCTTTACAGCAAATGCAGACCATCACAGATGAATACAACTGAACATGATGCAGAGATCAATGGATTCTGGTGAGCCCAGCCTAACTGACAAATCTACATCACAGCTCCTGTATGGATTATAGAGTATCACTGAAGAGGGGGCATAACATTTTAAGAGCCAGAACCATCTCTTCTAGAAATGTCTTCATAAACAAGACCTAAGCAATGGCAATATCAATAGTCACATTACCATGAAAGGGGGACATTTCCATGGGATCCCACCCTCGACAAAGAATTATAGGCAACGAGTGACCATAGAAGGGGAGAATTAGCCTCTCCCATGGTTAAGGTTCCTTACTGGTTTTCTCATACAAAGTGATTAGCTCTGAAGCCATATACATAAAAAACAAAAATAGACTCAGGAGGTCATATTTATGAATTTATGCATATGTATACCTACATATATACAATATATGTATACATGTCCATAATATGTATGTATAACCTACATCTATGAAACAATAATAAAGAAAAAAGCTATCAATTTGAGAGTTGGAGTATGGAAGGGATTGGAGAAAATGTAACTGGAAGGGGCTGGGAGAAGGAAAGGAAGGTGGGAAAGTGATGCAATTTTATTTTAATTAAACATATGGCTTAAAACATCGAAAAGATGGAATTATAAGAAAAGACAGACTGTGTAAGAAGCAGAGGAACTACAAAAACTACACAAAAAGAGTTGTAAAAGAGAAAATAGTGAGGAGCACTGAATATTGTAAAAGAACAGAACTGTCAGAGAGAATGGGAAATAGCTGATGAAATGTAATTTGGACAGAGAATTAAGACTTATGAAAATGGTGGAGAAGTGACTTAACAGCTAGAACACACAACAGCTTTTACAGAAGATCCAAGTTTTGTCTCTAGCACCTACAACAGGTTGTGAGTATACATTTTATTTGCCTGAAGTAAATGTCTCCAAGGCTTACTGCTTCTGTATTAACCTAGGTCTAGTCCTGGAAGCTTCTAGACTCCATACAGTGTAATCTAGGCCTAGCCGGTTTTCAGCCTCTGACACTTACTGCTGAAAAGGCTCACCCTTTCTGGTTCTTTCTGATCTCTGGCTCTCTGGTTCAACTCAGCTGTTCTGGCTCAAACTCCTCTTGAAGCTGACTGATTCCGTCTGGCTTCATTTTCTCAGCCTCTGATGTTTTCCTCTGCTTGGCCCCAAATGAACTCTGGCAACATTTTCTACTCTTCTGCCTCTTTCTCATTCTCCTGCTTGTTCTGTGTTTAACCTGTGTCTAGCTTGTTCGTTCGTTCTTTCTTTCTTTCTTTCTTTCTTTCTTTCTTTCTTTCTTTCTTTCTTTCTTTCTTCCCTTTGGCCATGCTTTTATTTACTACACATACTATAAACATATACACTATATGCTACAAAAAACCTTCACAGTTTTAAAAATATCCCTTAAACTATCAACAAAGTGTATAGTGTTATAATACGATGGCACATATTCATATTTATTTCAAATTGATTTGCTTATCACCCATTTCAAACCATTAATAGTGAAATGTTACTTGTGGAAAATTAAAATTATCTATTTGTATTATTAATAAACAATTCCAACAAATTAATAAGAATTAACCATGTCAAATATTAGTATTCAAAACTGGGCTCTAACAACAATAATACTCAACTTTAGAGATGTTGACACAGTTCCGAGCTCATAATAAGTGCTCAGTGATACTGAACAGACAGATGTGTAGCACGTGACGTATTCCACCTGACTGCTTGCTTCAGTTTTTGGTAGCATAGATTCTGTAAATCCAAATGCACATTAAATCCTGTTTTCCTAAGCCAGGTGTGCTGGCCAACGCCTTTAGTCCCAGTCCTTTGGAGACAAAGGCAAGTGGATCTCTGAGTTCAAGACCAGCCTGGCCTACAGAGCTACTTCCGGGACAGTCAGCATTACAAAGTGAGACCTTGTTTCAAAAACCAAAAATAAATTTAAAAATATCTGTTCCTGAAATTATGGCATCTGAAACATTTGTCACAGCTGATTTGAATGTTGCATTTTCTTTTGCCTTTGCCTTTGATGCTGGCTTGTATTGTCTCTTCAGTATGTGTGCTGGTGATGGGTATGCAGCTCTACGTGAACCATAAGGACCCCTCGGTGATTTGCTGTTCAGAGCCGTTACATGAACGGTTTGGTTGGATTTTGCTGGGTGTAGCAGTTATTGAATTTTAAGAGGTCAAAGGACTGCTTACAAACATCTTCCAAAACTAGCAAGTGCTGTAATCCTAGTCAGATGCATAAGTGCATTGTCACAGAACAAGGTAAACTAAAATTGGCTGCTATGTTTTATATAATCACTTCTGCTTGCTTTCTTTTCAATCTGTCTTTGTAAAAGTCTCTTGGTAAAACTGCTTCCTTCTGCTCTGTGCTGCTCTATTCTCCTCAACTCTACTGTCCAGCTCTGCACGAACTGTACTGTACTCTCTTCTTCCTGTACTGTCAGTCTGTCCCTTAAGGAGCTTCCCTTTTCCTGTCCTCGTGAGAGCTGGGCATAGTCTATTCTGTCAAATCTTTCTCTGATTTGTCACATTTTCTGCCACTCAATTAGATATCACTTACAAACATAGCTGCTTCCTTCTACAAACTAATTTTGCCTTCTTTGTTTGGGATTAAAGGTATGTACTAAGGGCATGTCTACATTCCAGCCAGAGGAATTAAAGGTGTTTGCTAAAGGCTGAACTAGAAACAGGTTCAAATATCCTTTAACAACAGACAGTTCCCATCTACTTGTAATTCCAGCTCCAGGGGATCAACACCCTCATTAGTTTCTTCAGGCAGCTGCGCTCATGCACACTGCTACACAACAAGAAAGACAATACATAACTGAAATAAATATTTTTTAAAAGAAAGAAAACAAGTTTTAAGAGGCATGGAGCAATATGGGAATGACACAACTGTGGACAGTTTAGGAAAATTCAATGGATAAAGAATGGTGAGAGGCTTGAGAAGCTGAGAGGAATGCAGAGTGGACAGGAGAATAAGAAAGGTCTATTAAGGAAGGACAGTGAAGGTAGGTAATTATGCGAAATAATACAATATTACAGGAGTACAGAACTAATAGAATGGAAAACAAAGAAAGTGCAGTTTTGTAATAGAATGAAGACTGTCAGTGCATGAAAATTTATGAGACAGAGGACAGAATTGTGAAAGTAAGGAGGGAAAGGAATTCTTAAATAGAGAAAATAGTGGATGAGCCAGGGATTTATGGGAAATCGTGAATTGTGGGGACACACAAGAAACTGTGAGAGAGAAAGGACATTCATTCATTGACGAAAACAGGGCACTTTTGGGAGAGACAATTTGTGAGAGGCACAAAGTATCAAGGCAATGTAGAAATTGTGTAGGAAATCCACAGGATTGTGGAATACATGGAACATTGTCTTCTAAGACTAATTTTAATATTTGTAATACAAGATAAAAAGGAACTAGACAAGAATAAAATTATATTGAAATATAGTCATCGGCAAAGTGTTCCCAAAGATTTGTCATTGTGGAGGGCTGGTTCACCAGGGAAATATATTATAGGCTAACATAATACATTTTTAGTTGCTATTTTGATACAATTTCAAGGCTTTGCCTAGAAGACATACCATTTACATTCCTGTGTAAGGCAGTTAAATACATCCACTCTCTAAACACTTTACTAGCCTTTCATCCGCTAGTAGTATACACCTGTCCCTGTCACTCCATGGTCAGATACTGCACTACTAAATATAAGGTCAACTGAAAATATCCAAATTATCCAATCCAAAATATGCTGACCCCTTCTCATCCATTCTTTTCACAGATACCAAAAAAATAGAAGCTCTTGTGTACAGAGTCTCTCTGTCCCCTTGCCTTGTGATCAGTAATCCTGAAACTTCCACATGCAGCGCTCCCCTACTATGGTTTCATGTATTTCCTCTCTTGGGTTGTGTGAGAATAATAAGCGATCACATTTATGATAACTGTCTTGGTTTGTTTTCTATTGCTGTAATAAACATCATAAACAAAAGCAACTTAGGTTAGAAAGGGACTTGTGGCAAAGTCAGGACAGGAACTCAAAGCAGAAACCTGAAGCCTCCAAGGAACTCAATCAAAAGCCAAGGAGGCCATGGAGGTATACCATCTACTGGCTTCCTTGGTCCCATGGCTCACTTAGCTTGCTTTCTTAAATAAGCTAGTACCACGCGCCCATGGGTGATACCAGCTACAGTGGGCTGCGTCCTTCCACAGGCCAGTCTGATGAAGGCATGACTCTGTGAACAAAAATCTAATCAGTACAATAACCATTTCCTATCTGCTGGTTTACCATACACAAATAATATAAAAGCTTACTTTATATAATGTGAAATATAATACTTTTATTATATGAAAGCTGAAAATTCCACGATTGCATGCACTACACTCACAACTGTTACTAGAGTCCTTGAAAGGACTAGGCACAGAAGTTTAAGTGCGTGTATTGAATTATAGCACTTTATTCCATAAATAAGCACAAATATCACTTGTTCATCAAAAAAATACAAATCGACCTTTCAAAAAACCGAAGGAGATGACTGTGAAAAAACACAGCAAAGGTTGGGGATTTAGCTCAGTGGTAGAGCGCTTGCCCTGTGAGCACAAGGCCCTAGGTTCGGTCCCCAGCTCCGGAAAAAAAAAAAAAAAAAAAAAAAAAAAAAAACACAGCAACTTGACAACTCCTCCAAAGCGACTCCCTCTGCCACCTAAGTCCAAACCGCGGAGTTTCTCACAGAGAGCCGCCGAGTTGAAAACACCGCCCAGCCCTTAGAGGCGGAGTCGGAGAGAAGGCCCAGGCAGCTATAGGCCCTCGGAGCGGAAGGGGTGGGACCGATCCTCCCTGACTGACAAGAGGTTCCTTTCCTCAGCTTGCGTTTTGTGTCAGCTCCCTGGAAGTCCTGCCTTCGGAAAAGGGAAGTAACGGCTCACGAGAAGCCTGGCTGTGACCGGTCGTTAGCAGTGACCCCGTGTGTGTGGAAAAGGCAGGTGCAGTTGGTGGCTGTGGCGTGTGTTCGGCTTGGCGGTTCAACGCGGTCCCGGCCGCGCGGGACAGTTGGAGAGGAGACTCGGGGACAGACGGTGTCCAGGTTAGACTGGAGCCTGTGACCTGTGGACACCTCGGACCGGTAGAGGTGGGGCGCGCTTAGACAGGTGGGTAAGATTTGTGGCTCCCTGCCCTTTGCCTCTTGTCTCCCATTTTGGTGACACTTCTTTTTTTTTTAACATTATTTTCCCTGATGTCCCAGTTTTCCGGGGGCAGGGGTTCGAGTCTAGTTTAGCATGTTTCCCCTCAGGGGCCGTGTCACCACCCCTTAGACCCCACCATCAAGACGTGTTTCCAGTCTCTCTGAGACGTGTCCCCAAATGGTGGCATAGGTTTCACGGCATCTCCCCAAAGGAGGCACTATTTTAAAACTGCCCCCAAACAAGTTTCCTACCTCATACTTTTCCCTTGGGATGGGGAAGAAGGACGAGGGCCAGCCAGGTTCAGAGTAACAGGGGGATATCGGCTGTTTAGCCTCCATGTTTTAATCTCATTCCTTGCTTTGGCAGTCGGGAATTTTAGATTGGGTGTGAACCCCAGCCATGGGCTCCTCAGCATCTTCTCCTGCTACTGCAGTAAACACCTCAAATGCTTCAGATCATCAGCCAGCTTCAGCTTCACCCCCTTCAGGATGTCCAATGCACGAAGGGCAAAGGAAAGGTAATTCGCCCGTCTAGAAAATTAAAAGAAAGGTAATCGTTTTAGATCAGTGGTTCTCAACCTTCCTAATGCTGGGACCCTTTAACACATTTCTTCATGTTTTAGTGACCCTCAACCACAAAATTATTTTCATTTCTGTGTCCTTACTTTAATTTTGATACTGTTATGAATCGTAATAACAGTTGCCAGAGGGGTCATCTCACAAGTTGAGAGCCAGGGTTCTAAAGGTGGTTTGGTAGTGAGGCTTGTAAGGCTTGCGGAGTAAGGCACTTTGGGACTGGTCCTAATTTTGCTGCTCACTTGATATCATAAACAATTTCTTCATGTCTCACAGTCTGTCATCTGTATGTGTAATATAATTTTCACAAGATTATGATGTTGATTACTGAGATCATATATGAAAACTTAGCAGTTCTATAAATCAGCCTTGTCTCTGCAAAGTTTACCTGTGCCTACACCAGTGGCCCTCAGCCATGCATGAGAAGAGCCATCATTCAATACATATTTTTAAAGATTTATTCATTTATTATATATAAGTACACTGTAGCTGTCTTCAGACACACCAGAAGAGGGCATCGGATCTCTTTACAGATGGTTGTGAGCCACCATGTGGTTGCTGGGAATTGAACTCAGGACCTCTGGAAGAGAAGATCGGGTGCTCTTAACCCGCTGAGCCATCTCTCCAGCCCCCTCAATACGTATTTTGAGTTTCCACAACTGAGAGGAAACAGTACTGCTTATATATAGTGGGGTGGTATTTAAATATAGTGCTAAATAGACATCATACAACCTCAGGCATGAAGTCTTTGGTCCATAAATAGTAAGAATGAACGCCAGAGCTGAATAAACCTGTCTAGATGTTTCAGTAAACTACTTTCATATCTGTTATGGTCTCCATGTAGGTCAAAATAAGCCTTCACCAAGTGAATTTGTAGACCATTATGTCAGCACTAGGTTGGAAGCAAAAATGTTCTTGAATTAGTGAATGTCTGCTTTAGATAGTTGAGACTGTGGCAATATTGTATCCTTACTGCATGTGCATGTTTACTGCATGCTCTTGCTTCCAGTGCTATCATTCTTCTTTCTCTCTGTTAGCCAACTGTCTACAAGAGGTCAGTACTTATCCTGTGACAAGCATTGCTGGGTTTTGTTTCTTCACTGAGAGAGCAGTAGCAATGCCTGTAGTAGACAAAAATCCTTTGTCTAATAGAGTTTACATTATCACCTGTATAAACCAGTGTGGGAGATTTTCTGGCTGTTTTATAGTGGAGGAAACAAACTAAGGCTCAGACTAATTTATGTACTTCAAGTAATGTAGCTAGTAAGTGGCAAAGTTGGTGAAAATTCTGTGACCTTGGACAAGGACAGAGCCCATGGTCCCCTAGTATGTCTCCTAGAAGTTGAGACAAATCAGACAAAGTGTGTGTGTGTCTTTGCTTTGAGCTTCTTTTCTCAAGTAGTTCTCTTCATGATTTATATTTTATCTGTTTCAGAGAGTTGTCCTCCTGCTTTATTTGTATTAGTAAGAATGTGAATACTTAAAGGAGACTAACGGTCTTCTTGGTTATATGATGTGGAAACTATAGCACTGATTTCCTTCTAATAGCCATCTGGGATCCATGCTCTGGGACGATTGGTGTTCTTTGTGATGCAGAGGGGGATATATCAGTTGTATTCTCACTCTTAACACTTTAACATACAGTCTTGGGGAATAAAGCTTGGTTGAAGAAGCCAAAGGAGTAAATAGAAATTTGTCTTTTCTATGTAATAGCATTCATGATATTCTTTATTTCCTCTTGGTCCCTGGAACAAGGTAGGATTTCATGATAGAAATGGTTTTTATTCTGGGACACAAATCTTTAAGTACCTTCGTATTCATCTGATACTTAGACAAGCTTCTCAGTCCCCACACCTGTCTGGATCAGCTCCCTAGGAGCTTGGGCATTAATTTGGGGTTGACTGAAGAATGAGACTATCGTGGGATATTTTCTTTAAAAATTGCCTTTTTGGTGCACTTTATCTGCTGACAAGGACTAGCAACTCAGATGAACAGTACATTTTTTGTGGCTTACTTACTTGAGTCTTGGGAAAAAAAAGATGAGCAGAGTGGGATTTACAGTTTTCTTTGAGTGTATGTAAAATCTGCTGCTTTTCTGCTCCTGTTTCCAGTACTTGAAGGAATATATCAACAATAGATGCTCAGATAGTGGCTGCTACCTCACTGGGGCTGGACTTGTATGCAACTAATGGCTGGAAGTTAGAGAGACCTAGTGAAGTATGGCCACTTCTCACTGCACGTCCTTTTTCTCTTTCTTTTTTTGTTCTTTTAAAGGGAAAGTACATTTCTAGCATCTTATATTTAGGATTTTAGAAAGTTAACTAGCTTAGTTCTTGCCATCTTTAAGTAGAAGAAATTTAGTTTTCCAATTGTGTTTGGTCAGAACTTTGGCTCTTTAAGGTCCCAACTAAGAGGACCACTTCCACTGTATCTTAGTATGGTATGATACGATATTTAGCAGTAAGAGTGTTTTAATACTTGATTATTTCAGGCTGTCCAGTGACTGCAGCAGCATCTGACCTGACCAGTGAGAGCAAAGCACACTCTGTACCTGCCCACCAAGACCGGGCCTATGAGTATGTGGAGTGCCCTGTGACTGGTGCTGCAGCCAAGAATAAGGAGAACCTGGATCCTTCAAACCTGGTAATCTACCCTCATCTCGTCCCAGGACATTTTATGCACCTATGCATTCTATACCATGGTCAACTGTGTCTCCTCAGGCTATAAACTAGAATAAATCTTTCCTAAATTTTGTCTTGCTGGTTATTTCATTGGAGCAACAACAAAAAAGTAGTATGACCCAAAACATCAGAGGTGTGAAACTCTCATGTCATTGGTTTAATGGGAACTTGTGCTTTTTGTATGGAGAATTGCTTTCCAGGGTGTACTGATTATTTTGTAGTTTATACCATAGTGCTAACATTCAGACACAATCCATTCTATAGATGCCACCACCTAATCAGACACCGTCCCCTGATCAGCCATTTGCTTTGTCTACCTCAAGAGAGGAGTCATCAATTCCAAGAGCAGACTCTGAGAAAAAGTGGGTTTACCCATCTGAACAGATGTTCTGGAATGCCATGTTACGGAAAGGGTGAGTGAATATGTTATTTAGAAGATAATTTACTTGCCACGCTTATCTCAGAATTAAATGCTAAAAAGTTTTTGCTTAACCCCCAAAACATAGTATTTTTTTAGTGACTTAAACAGTTTATAATAGAATTTTCATTTATCAGATTATAAGTTCAAGACCAGTATTTAAGGTCAGTGTTTTCTAGAAAAATAAAATTGATGAGGTATGCGGTTGAGGAGTGATCAGGAAGGTATTTGTTGTAAGAAAGTGGTTCCCATGATCATTTAAGCCAGCAGCAAGCCCCAGAATCTACAACCAGCAAGTGGGAAAGCAAGTGATGCGAGAACCAGGGGCCTTGGTTGAGAAGCTTGAAATACACAAAGACCTGATGTTTAAGTTCAGGTTGAACATTAGGTAAAGCCTAAAGTTATAGCTCCAGCAAACATGTAGGAATTCTGTTTGCCTATGGAAAGGACAGCAGCCCTTTTGTTAATACTTAGACCTGTAACCAATTGGATGAGATTTACCTGTACCTCACAGCATTTGTTTTTTAGAAATACGAAAATGAAACAGTTAAAATTATCATTGCTACTAAATGAATAATGCTACCTTAAAAATGGATGGTTTTGTAAGGATGGATTTGGGGATTTTGTGAAATGAGATTAACATGAACCTTCAATTTTTTATTTTAGTGTATACAAGCTTTTATTAAAAAGTGTATATTTTATGTATGCACAGGGTAACTTTTTGACTTCAATAATTGTCAAATTTTATTACATGTTCTTTCTTAGGTGGAAGTGGAAAGATGATGATATTAGTCAGAAAGATATGTATAATATCATTAGAATTCACAATCAGAATAATGAGCAAGCTTGGAAGGAGATTTTGAAGTGGGAAGCTCTTCATGCTCGGTAAGTATGTTTAAAAGCTTTAAAACAATGTTCCAGCATTGTCTTAACTTCACATTAGCCTTCCTATAGTGTTAACATTTAAATAGTATTTTGTTACTCATTTGTGTAGCAGTGATCATCCTTGTAGGAGAGACCACACTTTCTTATTCACTGAGTTCATAGTGCTGATTGCAGAGAATGGTGAATAAAGATGGCTTATGTCATGGTCTGAAATGGCTGTTGCCTAGCTATGGACTAGAGGTTTCTGGAGGCTTGGTCATATACCTATCTGGCAAGGGGTGCTTGCTTAGTCTCTGAATGTGGCTGTTTAAGCTGTCTTATGTATCACAGTGGGTGGGTTCCAGAAGCTGAGTTCTGAAAAGCACCAGGCAGAGTCTAAATCTCCTTTTCTGACCTAGCTAGCTGACTCAGATATTCCAAGCCTGGTCAGATTTGGGGGGGTGGCATATGGAGACCTCATCTCAGTGGAAGATAAAACGGTAGGTCAGTAATTGAAGGAAGAAGTACAACTGAATTGTTTTGGGATCCACAGGAGGTAGGAAAGAACTTTTCAGTATTATTCAGCAGTATTTGGAATCCCCTTAAGGATTGACCTTAAAGATCTGTCTTCATATGGGCCTCTTTTCTCAGAGAGTATAGGTCAATTGAAAGAGCATTGTTTCTTCACATCACCTGGCAGGTTTGTTGCAACTCTACATGCTGGGCTCACTTATAGGATGTCTGACTGAGTCCAAAATGGGTTTTCTCTTTATGGAATGATGTGATACTGCTGGTTTTAGATCTCCTCTAGAAGTGGATGAATGGGAGTATCTTTATAAAGAACTAGGTCCTATCACAATCTGGCTTACATTTTAAATTCCTAACAATGCATGAGTAATAAGTTTCTTGGAGAGAAATCATCTACTGCTTTATTTTTCAGGTTGTCTCTTTGTTTTTGGTATTCACATTGAGCATTTCAGAATTAGCACTACTTGAATGTCACTAACTGGATTGTTGGTATACAGTGGGTGTACTTTTCCTGGAGGAGAGACCTGGCTGACTGGGAGCTGCAAGTAGTCATCACAACCTCGGTTAAAAATGATCTTTATTTAAAGGCTCTTTACTTGTAGCATGATTTTAAAAGCAAAGAAATAAGAGCAACAGGCATTTCTGCTTGTCGGTTTCAACACCACTGGTCATTTGCAGATTTCTGGCAAAATTAGCTAGGTCCTAAAAGACCTCACTAATGTCTCCAGAGGAAAACTTACAAAGGTTAAGTTTATTGCATTGTCTGTGATGGTCTTGAGAAGAGATACTAGAAAGGTCATAGTTAGACTCTCCTGTACTCTGGAGATAGTCTTTTCTCCCTTACACTGTAGGAATATAGCTTGTCTTACAAATGAAAGCAACTGGTAAGATAAGTGGCTCCTGTCTTAATGGCTAGTCTTCCAGCCTCATAAGGGCAACTGGTTTGTGTCTTTCAGGGGTAGCCTTTGTGTGCCCCAGTGCCAGTAGAAGATATTCCCCTAAGGGACTTCAGCCAAGGTCTCTAGTTAGGATCTAACAGTGTTCAGATTACTTAGAAAAGCAAGTTCAGCACTACTTACAACTCATTCCTGGGAGTCAGCCCCCATCCTTTTTTTTCCAGTAAGTCTGTTAATTGTTTCTAATGAAGCAATAAAGTCCTCCTACAATATTCTTGGATTGTTCCAGGTTATCTAAGGATAACAAAAGCCAGGGATGCTGAAAGTTCCTCATATTATAGTTTCATTGCATTTGCATACAGTATGTGTACATCTTCCTGCATATTTTGGACAGTCATTTATAATGACTAAAAACAGTATAAATGTTTTATAAATATTTGATATACTGTTTGATTTAAAGAGCAATGAAAAGAAATAAAAATCAGATCTGCTCAGTGCAAGTGCAGTTTTATTTGTTACCACTTTGTTTTTGAGACAGTGTTGACCAGGCTGACCTCTGTATAACCTAAAGATAACCTTGAACTTGTGATCCTCCTTACCTTTACCTTCCAAGTGCTAAAACTACATATGTACATCACAATACTTGATTTATGTGGTACTAAGCATTGAACCCAGAGCTTTATGCGTGGTAGGCAAGCACCATAACAACTAAGCTATATTCCCCAGGTTTCAGATACATTGTTTTTCCAAGTAATTTTAGTGTACAGTTGGTTGAATCTGTGAAAATGGAGCTCATAGACTCAGATGGCTGACTGTATAGCAGTTTTTATTGTTTCTCTGCAGAAACACTAAGTGCTTTATACAAAAAAGAAAGAAAATACACACTATATAACACTTTGAGACTATGCCTGTACCCTTGTCCCAGATGAGAAGATCTTGTCTCCTGAATCTGGCAGGAAAGCTAAAAGATGCCTAAAGACAGATATACATAATCCAAAAGGAAAGAAAAAGGTTTCTAACAAATAGGGACAGTTTATTTGAACTTTGTTAGGAGTTATTATTCTCTGTAAATGTGATAGTATAACAAATAAATACAGAAAAAAGGCATTACTCAAAAACAAAAAATCGTTATCCTGTCCAATGAAAGAAAATGTTTTTAATAAACTATTCTTATTTGGGCATTTTCAGTGAGTGTCCTTGTGGCCCATCATTGGTCCGATTTGGAGGCAAAGCAAGAGAGTATTCACCAAGGGCAAGAATTCGTTCCTGGATGGGGTAAGTGTCAGTATAGAACTGCTATTGACATTCTTTAAGCCATGGTCAGCATTCTTATCACCAAAACCAGAGTCTAAAAAAAAAAAAGCAATTCCATCTTCCAAACCTCTAGTATTCAGCCTGTTTTTTTTCCATCTCCATGAGTTTACTCATAGATGGGCAGAATTATAAAGGTTGGGTTGCTAGCCTCATGCTTTACTCTCAAAGGATTGAATTGTCCTCTTTTTGGTATCTTTAGAACTGTCCTCTTACTCCTCTTGGGGTTGTTATCTTGCCTTATCACTCCTTTGTCTTATAGTGTAATAGGGCTATTTAGTATATTTGATTTCTCTAGTTTCCTACCTAGCCTGGCCTGGGAATCTTTACCATGAACCTATTCCTTTATAGACAGATGATCTGACATAGACTCATCATAGTTCTTAATCGTCATATTCTCTAAGTATCATGGACTGATTGAATAAGTCTCATCTCCTCTGCTAGATATCTGCAAATAAGAGCGAGCGTATGAGTATGTGCTGTTTTTCACTCTATCTCTGCTTACACCAAGACAGTAGAGACCTGCATTTTAACATTTTGTTTTCATTGCAGGTATGAATTGCCTTTTGACCGCCATGACTGGATCATCAATCGTTGTGGCACAGAAGTTAGGTATGTGATTGATTACTATGATGGCGGTGAGGTCAACAAGGACTACCAGTTCACTATCCTGGATGTGCGTCCTGCCTTTGACTCATTCTCAGCAGTATGGGACAGAATGAAAGTTGCTTGGTGGCGCTGGACTTCATAACCACTATTTTGTTTGTTATGATAAAAGTGAAAATTTTTCCTGAGAAAGTTGTTAAACTATTTTCCCCAAACTAAATGCACTCATAATGTCACTGAGGGTACTTTTCAAGTGAGTGGTCATACTTGATCTTGTATTTGGCAAACATGCAATGCTCCATTAAATTTTGAGTCACATTTTCCATTGCAGTTAATAGGTCAGTTTCATTTTTTCCTGTTTGGTATGAATGGGAAGCAGTCTCTTAGTTTTCTCATTAATGGCATTATTGGATGTTATTTTCTGAAGACACCTTAGCAACCTCTGAAAAAGAGTTTTTAAAAAAGCATAAAAAGTTGGTTTTTTTCCTTACTATTTCTTCAGAAGTATTTCAGATATAAAACCTGAAAGTGTGTGATGCTTTTACCTGCCAAATAATTTAACTATATTCAGTATAAATAAGAAGCAATTATTCTTGATTTAAAGTAACTAATATTTCTAAAATCCCTATGGTCTAAGTAACAATCCTAAATAAAATACACAAGTATATATCAAATGTACTCTTCAAAACTGACATGTTTAATGTAATTTCTGATTTGACCTTAATAGAAATTTCAACTTGATACATAAAAATTTCAAAATACTTGGTTTTTATTTCTGTTCAAATATGTAACTGTTAATGAAAATCTGATCACACCATCCCTGGAAGTTAACAAATTATCTTAACGTTATCTCATCCCATTCCATCTTCCCACTAGGAGCTTGCCATCGATAGTGTAATGTAAACCTTGAGAGCCTGGCTCCAGTCACAGTGACAGCAGTGTTCCTTTAACAGATAAGATTATATTTGGCTAAGTGTTAGAATTCACAAGAAGTGCATTTTTCTCAGATGTGAAATGTTTGCATCAATTCACCATCATTTTGATGTTTGTTTTAAGCAAGTGGTAAGGTTGAAAACTGATTGCTGTTGAAAACTGATTGTTTTGCTGGGCAGTAGTAGTAGCACAAGCCTTTAATCCCAGCACTCCATAGATGTCTGAATTTGAGGCCAGCCTGCTCTACAAAATGAGTTCCACAACAGCCAGGAAAATCCTCTCTCTAAAAACCAAAAGAAAAAGAAAAGAAAACTGATTGTTTTATTTTAATTATAGCAATATGTTAGAAATAACTTTTTTCTTAAGTGTTGATAATATGAAAATTTTTTGATTCATCGTAAATACTGTAGTATTAACTTAGTGGACGGAATTGCTGTTTTTGAATTATTTGACATATTTCCTTGTTGTATGATGCTTTAAAAATCCAACATGTGAAAATATTTGTATTTTTTAAATAAAGCTGACAGTTGAAAGGTTCTGAAACTTCTTAGAGTGCTTTTGTAGTTACTTACTTTTTGAGAAACTATCGTCACTCAATGCAGCAGTGGTCCCATCTGTTAACCACACCATTTTAAACTGCATAGGAGTGTAATCACTGTTGGCCCTTCTCAGGTCACAACTGGATTAGGACTGAAAACTAAAAATTAACCTGTAAGGAAGGATTCACTTTTACAGTGACAGGATATTGTGAAAATCAACTGTCACGTAAACTCGATTACAAGATCAACAGTTTTATATACCCTTCTCCCACTTCTAGAAAAGATATCCGCTGAGGACTCATTGTGGCTAGATTATACTTAAGTCTGTTCAGGGAGTAAAACTTTACTGCTTTGATGGTTTTTATATAACTTGAAATTCATTTTGGATTGTCTCCAACCTTTTAAACTAAGTCTTTTATGTGTAGAAATGGCATCATTGAGAATCAGAGTATTGGCAGGAAAGGTATGAGCAAACTGGGTTACTTATTAGCATTTAGTATTCCTGTGAATTCATTAGTTGTCATTTGTGTGATGTTGATGTTCACTGTGCATCACACCCAGGACAGAAGATGGCAAACAATCATCCATTACCTACAGAACCACAATCTTTCAGCGCTCAGTCCATAAACAAAGTCATAGTACTGTAGAATTCGTATTTTAAAAAACTCTCTAAGGTAATGATGGGGGTAGGGATACATAGAAGTTTATTTCAATAGATTTAGCTCCTGTGATGATTAGTATAGTCAGATTGACAGAATTCAAAATGACATGGGAAATAATGGAACTTGGGATATGCCTGTGGGGGACTATCTTGATTACATTAATTGAGCTGGGAATTTTGAGTCACCATGGGGTATTTTGAGTCACCATTGGTATCCCGTACTACATAAAATGAAGAAAGTGAGCTGAACACTAGAAACCATGTATATTTGCTTCTCTGTTTCTGGATTATGGGCATAAGGTGACTAGCTGCTTCAAGCTCTTGCTGCTTTGACTTCCCTACCATGATGAATTACCTTAAATTGTGAACCAAAACCCTTTCTCAAGTTGCTTCTCAGGCTATTTTATCACAGCAACGGGAAACCGACAGTTGCCAATTTCTTTGGTCCCTGAAATGTTTACCCTCTAGCAGAGTTAATGAAAGTGAAGTGCTCTGTATTTATTTCCTGTCTTGTCCTTGTCATTACTGCCAAACCATGTTCAATCATTCGTGTGCTTGAGGCTCTTTGTGATTAGAGGTCATACCCTGAAGACGGGTAGCTTGTTCAAGTGTTCTCTTTTACTTGCTCAGTGACATTTTTGTTCTGGGCCTCCATTTTCATGGTTATAAAATAAGAAAACTGAACTGACAGAGTTGTTTTGCAAGTTCTGTGAGGTGACCTTTATGTGCTTTTGGTGCAGAATCCTGGGTAGAGAAAGCTTAACAGCCATCTTCGTGATTGACAGTGACCATCACAGGGAAATTCTGAAGCAAGGCTAGAAGTCAAAGTGCTGAGACACTCCACAGGAAGAATCTGGAAAGATCTGGAGGTTCTTCTAATTCGTGTCAATTTTAATATTACCGGGTACATATAATAGATGCTGAGCAACCTCCCGTTATCTAAAAAAGGCTAAAGGGACTATCTTTTCGAGACTACATGGACATAAATTGATATTTAGTTAACTTAATATGTAAGTCCTACTGGGCAAACATAATTATGTGCCTGGATTTCCCAATTTAAAATGTTAGTAATGTATGACACAAAACCCAGCTTCATAAGTGGAAATTAGGTAAAGCCTAAGAGAGCCATCAAGAATGCTGTCATGAAGCTGGCAACAAGTGGGGAGATAATCAGAGAAATTCTAGTTCTTTCACACCTTTCCAGGGTTTTCTTAAAAATTCCTGCTACAAAAGTGGACTAGAATTAAAGATGGTATATCCTGTGTGTGGGTCATGTAAGGAATAAATGACTGCAGGCAAACATCACCCAGAAGAGCCAGTGGCCTCTGCTCCATGCAAAAGGACTAGTGAGTGATGATTTTTATGGCCTTTCAGTTAAAATTCTAACACGTAATCATTTTACAATTTCATTTTGACTGTTTTTTTTTTTTAAAAACAGGGTATGGAATTGTGTAAGGAAAGTAGTGCATGTGCATTCTGGGAGGTTTTGCTGCCTCTCTCATCTCTTCTGTGTTTGCTTTACCGAAGGTCCTTCTTAAACGTTCTGTAGATCAGACTTCCTTGGAAGTCTTGGTAAAATGCAGATGACTGGGTTTGCACTGAGGGTCCCTTCATCTTGTAGGCCCGGGACAGCTAGGACTTTATGTTTTAACAAGTTCCCAGACGATACTAATACTATTGGTCAGTCACCATGTGGACTTTATTTTTCCCTGGCATCCTTTGGGCATCTACCCAGGACTAACTTTGCAACAGTGTTCCCAGTTGTTGCAAATTCCCATGGTCATAGTCGTGGTCATGGTCAAATTGGAGATGGAAAGCAAAGGTTAAGTGGAAATACAAATTTCCCATTTTTCTTATTCCTCATTTCTTCCCCAAAGCCCCTCTTCTCTTAGTTCTGAATGGTGCTTCATTTTTCCAAGTTCTGTTTTAATAACAAAAACTTCCTTGGAGAGTTGATCTCCCATGACTTCTATAGGCGGTGACAAGGCAGCAGGATTGCAGTGGTTGAAGGCAATGTCCCAGACTGACTGAGAAAGTCCCTGTTGTGCTCTGTGCTGTTTCTATGTGGATTGGTTTATAGCCACTCCCTTGAGCAGCTGAGGTGTTTGCTCTGAGTTATCTCTGATCTTTGCTCACCACCTTAGTTCGCCAGGTGGCCAGAACTAAGTGCCACAGATAGAATAGCTTAAACAACAGAAATTTATTCTCATGGTTCTGGAAGCCAAAAGTCCATGTTCCCATTAGCAAAAGATTTGATCCATATCCTGCTTTTAGCTTCTGGGTATTCCTTGGCTTGTAGAAGGCTGTCTTCATTGTTGTCTTCATTCTCCTTCTCCCCTACCCTTTTAGCTCTTTCCCTCCCTCGCTCCTCTCCTTTCTCTTATGCTTGCTTGCTTGTTCATACTCCCTCCCTCCTAAGCACTCCTCTCATTCCCTTGTTCCCTCATACTCCCCCCACTCCTCTCTAGTGCTTGATTCCTCACTTGTGCTCTCTCCCTGCTCCCCATTTACCCAGTTGTGTCTCCCCATCCCGTGTATACTTTTTTATTAGCAGTTCTATTAGAGCCAAGCCTCTTTCAAATGCCTCCATCCTAACTTGATCATCAGCAAAGGCCATGTTTCCATTTGTGGTTTCCATTTCCTAGGTGCTAGGGAGTTAGTAAAAGACTGTTTTGGAGGAGGACAACACAATTCAGTCTGTAGTACATTGACAAAATTTATCTAGGAGCAGCTAGCCTTGACTTTCTAAGCACTGTCACTTCTGAATTAGCCATGTGTCATTTTGAATACTTGGTTCAGCCATGACATTGTGAACTAGTACTGGTCCCTGGCAAGCTTTATCCTTCTGCCCAGCTAGGTATGCCCCTGGTTACCACGGCTTCTGTATCTCTACAGACAGGTTAACCAGCAGAGTGTATCAGGGATGGAATTCTTTTGGTAGGAGGTAAGACCTACAAGGTACCTAGATGGTCAAAGCTCAGTGGTTTGCCTACCCTTGGGCATTCTTAAAGTGATTTGAGATCCATAAGGCACTAGAAATAGGCTTGCCATGTTTCCTTTCTGTAAGAAAAAAAAAACTAACTCCATTCCTAATTTCAATACCGTATAATGAAACACATTAATTGTGTGTGTGTGTGTGTGTGTGTGTGTGTGTGTGTGTGTGTGTGTGTGTGTGTGTGTGTGTAACACAGCATGTTTTCCCCAACTACTGCGAACATCATCTGAGGGTTCTAATTTCTATGTTTTATTGATTAACCTACACCAGAATGAGTTCACTCCCATTGTATAGGAACTAACCCCGCAGGATCTGGTTGCAGAAAGGAAGGGCTATGGGCTGAGGCTATCGGTCAGTTGGGAATGTCCTTGCTCAACCTGGATGACACCTTAGGTTCAGTGCCCAGCACTGCACAAACTTAGTATAGTGCCATAAGCCTGTAATCCGAGTACATGGGAAGTGAGAGCAGACTGGCTACATATTAAGGCTCAGATCAGCCTGGGATACACTAGACCCTGCGATAGAGACAAAGATGGAGTCCACTGCCATGAAGACTAATTGACAAACTGACAGACTGCTCAAATTTGTACAATTCGGTTAGTAGCAAGGAACTGAAGTGGCAAAGTAAGAAGCTGTTGTAGTACTTAAGGTTGATTCTTACTTATCTTAAAATCGTTAGCACTCTTAATTCTGTTATAGATCCCCGAGGCCTCTGTTGTAGTTTCTGAGCTTTTACTCATCAGAGACTGACCCCACAAGACTCTTCTGGATATTTTAGACCAAGTCCTGGCATTTTGTTCCTGTGCTCTAAAAAACCAGCTGGAATGGTTTTTGTATGCGTTGGGGGAAAGGGCGATCTGTTTTTGGCTCAGTTTCCACACTGTGCTTTGGTCTCTGAACTTGGTATCTTAATCTGTTCAGGCTGCTATAACCAAGCACAGTGGGTGGGGGACTTTATACCGCAGACATGAATTTCTACCACCTGTGGAGGCTGTCAGTCAGAGATCAAGGTAGATATATGATTCAGTGGCCTTTTGTTTCATGGGTGATGGTTCTTATGATTCTCAAATGTAGAACAAGCAAAGGAATATGGGGGTCTTCTCTATCATCATATTCTAACCACCTCTCAAAAGTTCTAGAACTAACCCTGACAAGAGAACTTTGTAGTGTGATAGAGGTATGAATGTGGGAAAAACCAGTCATATTCTGATTGGAGCGAAGGGCATCTCCATGAGCTAGAACCCACATCTGATAACTATTAAAGGGGCTAAGGACCTGTGACTAGATAGGTCATAGATTCTAGGGCAAACCCAATACTATAATTCTGCTAAATAGACATAGTATTAAAATGATTCCTAATGATTTATTGCTGTACTCAATAGGTCAAAGCCTCTCTCAACCCCCTTCTGAGAAGCTTTTCCTTGCAGTAGGTGGCAGGTAACACAGAGACCTTCAAGTGGTCAATGTGCTCAGAATAAGAGAACATAGATTGATCAGCTCTCAGTGAGACATACATATTCCCTTCTCCCCAGGGATTAGGAATTGGTGCAAAAGGGGGAACATAAAGATTCTAAGTGCCAAAGGAGGAAAATGAAATTAAGGAAATATTTTTTCCCAGATACAACAGGTAAGTTATATATATGAACCCAGAATAATTAGGACAACATATACAAAACCTGTGCAAGTTCAGCCAAAAAATCAGCATAGTGTGTGTGAAGGTGGGGCTTGGATCCCACCACTAGTTGGGGACTATTCGGGAGGCTATTCTCTTTCAATGGCTCTTAGAAGAGAGAGAGAGAGAGAGAGAGAGAGAGAGAGAGAGAGAGAGAGAGAGAGAGAGAGAGAGAGAGAGCCCTGTTAGGCTGACTACACACAGAGTCCAATCAAGACTGGCTGGCAACTTAAATTGAATTTGATGGGAAAACAAAAACAAAAAGGAAGTAATGGAGAATGGAAAGTCTGGTTATGGGAGAAATCTGGGAAGGTAAATATCAAAATACATTGTATGAAATTGTCAAAGAATCAATAAAAATACTTTTTAAAATTCCATATCGTTAGAGGTTATAAATTTTGAACAGATATAAACCATAGGCCACAGCAGCAAAACAAAACAAAAAAACATTAAAAAGCGGAGACTCCAAAGTAAGATGGCTAAAATCCATATGGCAAAGCTTAGAAACAGGAAGAAGGAAGACTGTGGAAGGCTGTAAGTGGGATTGGTTTTGTATATCAGGAATAGTATGTGCACTTCTGAGAGAAGAGAGTTAAGTTTTTATCTTGGCTTTCAGATGGCCAAGTGTCCTGAGGAAGATTCAGGAACCTGGACTCCCAACTCCTCAGTACTGACTTGTGACCAGTCTCAGATCAAGGCCCTTTAGCCTCCCTGGCCCTTGGGGAGTTTATAGATATAACAAGTGGCCACTGTCATTCTCTTTGTCCAACAGAGTATGTGACCACTTGCAGAGTCCAGGGAAAAATGACAGTGGAAGTGGTGCTTGTTGAAGAGAATTACTATTTTTTTAAAATTTTTTTTCCCAAGACACGGTTTCTTGGAGTAGTCCTGCCTGTCCTGGAACTCGCTCTGTAAGACCAGTCAGCCTTGAACTCAAAGAGATCTTCCTGCCTCTGCCTCCTGAGTGTTGATATTAAAGGCGTGTGCCACCACCACCCGAGAATTACCATTTCAAGATGGCAATACCACAGTCCAAATGAGCTAAGTAAGTGAGAAACTGCAGAGTCATGGAGTGCACCCTGACTGCAAACATACCATCCCTTACTTTTGACAAGTTTCGCCAGCTATTTGGTCCACTTCCAGAAACACTCTTCACTGTTATATCTGTAAACTCCCCAGGGGCCAGGGAGGCTGAAGGGCCTTGACCTTTGACTGGTCACAAGTCAGTACTGAGGACAGTGGGAGTCCAGGTTCCCGAATCTTCCTCAGGACACTTTTCCATCTGAAAGCCAAGCTAAAAACTTAACTCTCTTCTATCAGAAGTGTTTGACTTTGGAATGCAGGCAACATTTTATCAGTCATGTCTCTCTGACTTTTCACTTCAGAAAAGAGGTGGCTATATGGATGAAGTGACCATGGTTTGCGTACCACTGGGATATGGTTTGGGTTTGGGTTTTGTGTGACATACCAGCATATACTGCCCTTACGACAGAATTGTTCACGAAATGACTATTGTCTCGATTTAGATATTCCAGGAGGTATATTGAGATTTCCCTTACATCATTCAAACCTAGGAGCCTGGGACTGGAATTCATGATCACTAGGCCCTAGTAAATAGAGACTGGCTGCATTGATAGAACCATCAACCAATCATTTTATCTACTGAAGTGATAACAGGGCTGTCATATTTCTTTGAATTAAAAGGAAATTGGAAAACAATGCTAGTTTATCATCAAGTCATTCTATCTGTTACAGGAACTTCACTCTTTGGGAGATGTCAACAAGCTATAAGCTCTCTGTGACAAATCAAACTCCAATTCCATTGAAGACCGGAATCCTTGGTGAACCATAGTGTAGGCATGGTTGAGGGGCTACTTCTAGCATACAGGTGACCCCCCAAAACAGCTGCACCACCACAAAGACTCATTTCATTGATTGATAACTTTCCCATAGCTGTGTAGACAGAGTTGCCCACTCAGCTATCTCACTAGCCTTTAAGGTATTTTAGGAGCAGAGAGGCGTCATGCTGCTCTCTTTCACTGTGCCATACAACCCAGAGATGGGCTGAGAAGCGTCTTTGTCCGTCAGTGGTACTTAGAAGACAGTGTCTCTATGCTTGGCAATCCCTTCTGTAACCTTTTTTCTTTAGAAACTGTATACTTGTTTATGCATTTACAAGGAGGTGATGGCCTTGCATAGTTTCCTGTTGCGCACGGCAAGTGACTTGATTAAAAGTAACCTGCCTATATTCAGAATACATTTATCAAATGAATCCCAAATTGGTGTCCTATCTCTCTGCCCAGTATAAAAGGTATAAGACTCACAAAGCCCCCAACCTGACATAAAAAGCCACCAGCTAAAGCTCCAGACAGTAATGCTAATATGTAATGATGCTTATCAAGGTGCCTGAATCCTCCGCAGAGATCCAGAAGGAAATTCTATTGGGGTGTTTGTGTAAAGAGAAATTTTAAGCTAATTATTTTCTGAAAATAACATTGTGTCCTGTATGTAGAAGAGGGAGTTTCCTCTACATAACCAGAGTATGGATGCCTACCCGGCAAAGAGGCAAGAGACTGAATGATGAACGAGACTGAACTGTGGAGGGAGCTGTTACCATGAAGTAGATTTTTGTTTATAGACTGGAGGAGAAGGTAAGTCCTTACTGGCGGTGACTGCCTTTGCCAGAACTATATAGGGTAGTTGGTGGTAGTGGAGAGGTGAGAGGACAGGTAGAGCTGCCAGGCTGCTATGGTCGTCTAAAGGAAGGGCTAAGAATCACAGGAAGACAATGAAGATGGATGGATGCACTAGATGGCAAAGAAGACTGGGTATAATGCACATAAGCATTTTCACCATCAATATGACTAGGCGAAAGATTTATCCAATCCGAAGAGAAACAGGAGTATTTAACTGGATTTAGAATCACCTAGGAGGCACTTAGTAACACCTCTGGGAATGTCTCTGAGGAGGCCTGTCCATGTAACCTTCAGACTATTCTCTCTACCATGCCTTCCCTCCATAGTGGAGTGAGTGTTTCCACAGAAATCAAACTCAAATAAGTCTTTTCTCTCTTAGATTTTGTCCGTTAAGTGTTTGGTCACAGTGATGAGAAACATGCCCAATACACTAGGGGAGGCCTCAGGTACCCAGGAAGAAGCTCCCTGGCCAAAGATGTGAGGTGCTATAAAGGGAAATGGGGGTTCAGCAGAGCAGCAGGGACATAGAGCTTGCCCTTCAGGACTGTTGAGGCACTATGGGAAATTCAGTGAGAGTTTCAAAGCAGGACATTGGACACCAAGTGTGATATTAAGGCTAGCAATTATGGTGGCCATATTTAGCATATGTGTGTGTGTGTGTGTCTGTCTGTCTGTCTGCCTGTCTGTATCTATGTATGTATGTGTATACACACACAGATAAAGACTTTCTCTTTAATAATAAGCTTATCTCACAGTACTTCAGAGGATGAACCATTATTGTAAGTATATCCCACATTTTACATGGGGCATAGTGAGACTAACATGTAATCTGTTTGAAGCCTTCAAAGTGAGTAAACACTGCATCTTATTTGAGATTTGTACTTGAGAAGTACCAAGGTCAAATGTCCTCTAGCCTCAGCCCAACTGGCTCCATCCGGATCAGAAATAGCAAGGGCTTGTGTTTGGTTATTGCTAAACCTGACAAAGCTGCAGCAAACTAGGGTAACTTGCTCACTGGAGACTAAAGGATAGGAGCTGGCTTGAACGGACTGAAAATTGGTTGATTGACCCTTCGACCCGTATTGATTGAGGACTGTGTTAAGTGGGTATCCTGAATGTCCGTCCCAAATACCCAGGCTGCCATCCTTGATTAGAACTTCCTTTAGCTTGCGGGTGGTTCTTTTTTTGTTTTGTTTTGTTTTGCTTTTTTGTCCTAACCTTTGCTGCTGTTTTAAAATTTTATGACTCTGGTCAAGACATCCTGTTTTCATCTCTGTGTGACTCTTCTGCAGACAACTCCTTTCTTCTTAGTTCAGTAAAATCTACCTCCTGCCGTTTGCTTATCAGACCAAGAGACAGCCTGGGCCTCCACTTTGTCCCAGTATCTGTTTATATTCAATCTCAGTACTGTTTCTCTGGCAAGCAGATGTGTATTAAAATGTACATAAGAAAAGAAGCAAGCTGAATTTATTTATAAATTTCCCCCATTTGCACATATCCCCCATTGGCATATGATGGTTGTTTTTATCTATCAAAACCCACACCAAACATATGTTAATAGCTACTTAGAGGGATCAAGGCAAATGTGTATTTGGCTATTCTGTCATCACCATTCTGACCCTTTAGCCAGAGATCCAAAACCAGAATGATTGAGTATTCATAGATCGGAGGCATCTTGTCCCTACGATCACTTTCCTCATGAGGAACGAGCATCCTAGTAAAACTGTTTTGTCCAATTTGCCATTGGTTTTTCTTGCCAGGCATCATACCACATATTATACAGTATTAAAAATGACCTCAATTCTACATAGGTTTGGGGTCTTGTGTGTTTTCAAATAGTTGAAAAAGATTTCCCATTTGTTTTTATGATGTGTGTAATGGTGTATATGTCGGGGGGATCTCCAGGTCGCAGCTCATGTAGCAGCATCAGAGGGCAACCTTGGGTATCAGTCCTTGCTGTCCACCTTGTCGGAGATATCTCTCTTGTTCACCCTTGTCTAGGCCAGGTTGGTTGGCCCATGTACTTTGAGGCACTCTCATGTTTGCACCCCGCATCTTCCTATAGGAACACTGGGTATAGACAAACATCACATTTGCAATGTGATAAAGGCAGAGAAGAAACAAATTCTCCCCAAAGTAAAAGATGTGGACGTAGAGCTTAAATGGGCAAAGAGATAGGGGATGTGAATATCAAGCTGTTTTCTGTCAAATTTAGATCTTCCATATATATGTGTATACATGTATATATGTATGTATGTGTATATATATATATATGTATATAATTTGATTCATTTGGTTTAAAAGATTTAAATAAAACCATAAGTATGGTGAGAAGAAGGTCCAGAATATCAGGAGTTTCAGAACAGGCGAAAGAACTTGTCAGACCATGGTCAAATTCAAGGCACTGGGATAAAGATGAGTGCTATAGAAAAGTCACTTGAGTGCTACAACCAGATAGCATTCACTATGAGTCTTGTATATACCTGTGCTCTGTGAGGGTAAATAAAGCAAAACTGAGGGCTTCAGACAAATCGTCTATGTTCTGAGCCAATATCGGAAGTGTTGAGCCTAGTGACAGCCCAAATGTCACCCAACTAGTTCCCAAGTACTAACCAATACAGTTCATATCTACAGCCAGTCAGGCAGGTTGAGGCCTTGGAACAGACACAACTTTTCAACAAGACTGTGTTGAGTGATACCTGCCTAAGGCACGAACCCTGAGTGTCTGTCACGTTTAATAGGCCTTTCTAAGTGACAAGAAAACCAGCCTTCCTTGCAACAGATCATTGTACACATGCACATATTTCAGTATCACTGACTTGATGTCCCCAAGCCCCAAGATACAAGCTATTTTAAAATCTAGCTCTAACTGTATGCGTGTATTTGTGAAATTGCCAAAGGGTGAGTGGTGAATGATCTATGTGGGATAGGATGTGAGTTCCTTTGTTAGATTTAAAGGCCGACAACAAATTTTTGCTTAACATTTTATTCACCATGGCACAAGATAGAATTTTAAGAAACACCACTGAAAAATTTCATTGCCAACATGAAAATGAAGAGTATCACGTTATATATATATAACCCTCTTTGTATATAATACACTGACCCTTCTGATTTGAAAAAAAAAAAATTGGAAAATACTGAAGCAAACTGCCACCTGCTGGTCAAAAGTGGTTTTGCAGTTGTAACACTTGAAATTACTGAAGTACTGTATACTGTAGTAACACACACATTACAATACCATTACAATACACATAATATTACTGAAGACACATTTCCTCAGCCTTTGGTACAATGTAAGCGCAAAGATGTAGCTTTTTTGCTCCCCCCCATAGGATTTACTTTACAAGGACTTGCTTGTAATTGGGCTAAAATTGATAACAGAGCAGATGGGGGGAAATGATGTATAATTTGAATGTGTATTTGTATTTTAAAACTTTTTATGATTGAATTTCAGTTGGTAGTTTTGAAAAATACATAAAAGTAATACTTTATAAATATATATTATAAGAGGCCTATATAAAATTGAATTTGACCTAGAATGGGATGGAAATTTTCTTAAGTACTCTTAGGCACCACCTTTCTCTGATTTGATTCACTGAGTCCTTTCTAAACAGTGTCTAAAAATATACTTCATAATGTATCAAATTTAATATTTCCTTAAAACATACTCACTATGAAAAAGCATTCAGTGTCTATAACTTTTGTGTCTCAATACTATATAAAAATATGGCTTCTCATTTCTCTTTTGGTTGGTTAGTATTTCTTTAGGCATTGAAGGAGGGTGTCCCCAGTTAAAGAAGTGATGGCAAAAAGCAGATGCCAGCTTGTGCATAATCCAGAGCATATAGAATCTGGTTGCTTAATATATCTCAAAGTGTAATATAAGTGCAGTGATTTTTTCTAATTGTTCTGTCTTCTCTGTGAATATCATATTGATATACATAATTTGTTACAGAATACACAATAGCCAAAATTGAAGACACATAAATACACTTAAGCTGTAACAAAGCAAGAGTTTGATTTTACATAAAGCCAATGTGGGTTGTTTTTAGATTGGGAATTGTCATGTTTGTTTGCTTTTCCTAAGGCTGGCTATGCAATAGAGTCTTACCATAAATGGCAAGGGTAGAAGTGAATCTGGAAGTGGACTTTTTCTTGTGTTACTTTTCAAAATGTGGAAAAACAAAAAAAAAACGAGTAAGTGTCAATTGTCCATAGTTTCCAGGTCTGGGCGGAGATGTTTTGGAAGGTGGAGGCTCAGCTGCTGGCAGGCTTATACTAGGGTTTCAGGAGGCATCGGGGTTGTCAGTCGACAAGAGCTCCCAGATCTGCCACCGCTCTCGCTGCCAGTCGAGCCAGCTGGCTTCCCCTAAGTTCTGCTTGTCCTGCTCACTGGCTGAGAGGGAGTAGGCGCTGCTCAGTTTTTTTGGCCTGGTCTGATGTTCCCCTGAGGCCTGCTGGCCTCCTTCTTCCACAGCTGTTTCTGAACCTTCTTCCTGCCTCTGGAGCCTCCATAGGGGAGGCTCTAGTGGCTGCTGGGCCGAGGTCGTGGCAGGCTTCCCTGACCCTGGGTAAGGTGGAGGGGGGCGCCTGTCATCTCTACCACTCTCCTGAGGTCTCTGGTACACAGCTTGGGCCTGGCTTTGCAGCCAGGCCACATCCTCCTTGCCCTCGGCCAGGTCTTCCGTGCTGTTTAAGGACAAAAATGGCTCAGACCTGGCTGCAGGCCGCCTGGACCCCCTGCCGCCGTCCTGGATGTGGGGAGTGCTGCAGACACGTGACACCGGAAGGTGGACATTGCACTGCTCCACGGTGGCCGCTGTCTGAGTCCTCCGAATTACCTGAGTGCCACTGTCCATCCCCGTGGTGCTCCCTTGACACCGAGGCCAATTCAGGGATAGGTTCCCTTGAGAGAGGGAACACAGCCTCGGTCGGAGGGAGCTGCTTTCAAAAATGTCACCATAGGAACCTGGAGCCAGAAAGGCAAGAACTGGGGTTAGTTTGGACAACTGCCTTGGGGATTAGCTGCTTGTTCTTTTCATTGCATTACTTCCTTTTACAGCTGAAAATGCACAGCATACCTCCAGCTATTAACTACCTAGCAAGAGTGATGGCAGGTTCTTTCTGATAGCAGAAGCATTTACATGGACACTCCAGACACATACCTAGATTCTCACAGGCTTAGCTTAGCTGCCAAACTACATAACTGCCACGACAGCCTAGGCTTTAGGAAAAGAGCAGCAGTGAACTACTGGCCAAGCTTAGCATATTGAGGCAGAAAGCCCAAAGAGCTAGTGTCCCTTTCTTCTTCTCTTTTCAATATTTTCTGAATGATGGTTGGCAAACAGTTCCCTTAAGAATACCAAAGTAGAGATAGGGAAAATACATTTTTAAAGGAGACGGTTTAAAAATGGCACTTCACCTGTCATTCCTGGGTCTTTGGATCCGCTTTTTAATGTTGAATGCCAAGTTCCCCAGATATTGAAAGGCTCCTCTGACATATCTAGGAAAGATAGCATGAAGGGGTCCACAACAGAGAAAGTTAAGAATAAGACCAATAAATATTATCATTACATTTCTTTGGCATAAAATATCGTACTCAAGGTTTACTAGATGCAAAACAATACTACTTAGATCTGGTTTTCAAGAAATTTGTTGTGTTGGGGATGGACCCATAAATGTTCTTTCTGTATCATGTTTCTGAGAAGCAGAGTTAATACATAGTAAATGTGTGTCATGACCCCCAGAACTCAGAACTTCTACGGATGGACTTTGCATATACCCCTGGTTCAGGAGGTCAGGTGACTCTCCTGGAGGACCCAGGAGGGTCCTGGGTCTGATTTCATCAAAAGGGTAAGAGGCAGGCAAGAGAAAGATACTGCTATGTTGGTAGCTTCAGAGATGAAAGAAACAGCCATGAAGCTTGGCCTGCAGAAGCTAGGAAGTGGCCGAACATGGATTGTTCCCCACATCCTCCAGACCAGAAAGCAGTTCTATGCACCCACGTGATTTCTGACTTCCCAAAGGATAAGAGGGCTAACCTGTATGTAACTTCATTGTGAGTGCTAACAGTAGTAGGACACTCACACAAGGCCACATGGATTCCAGCTACAGAAATACAGATGTACAGAGACAGTAATGCTAGATTCTGAACATCCCTCAGGGACACTGCCCTACTGCCACCAGCAGATTTGTTCCTGTGTGTGTTCCTTTCTCCTCCCTTCTCCCGACAGGTAGAGAACCACTGCTTTAGATCTTCAGAAGATCATAGGACACTAAGACATTCAAAGTAAGAAGAGACTAGAAGTGCCTGCAAGATTATTCGGCACGGATTAGCCAGGTAAATGTTGCAATACTGACTGCTTGTAGATTCACTAATGAACCAATACATGGGGCATTCATCTGGGCCTCTGCGGAGCTCAGTTATTCCTTTGACATCCTGTTAGCTGGAAGTGGCAGAACATCATTGTGACACCCACGCTAGTGCTTTTGTCCCAGGATGCTGACATTGTCTAGTTTTAGTACACTGCATTGTTATATGGTAGGTTCAGCACTTTTTCTTTATAAAAGTGACAGAAATAATTGAGTGACATCTGAGACTAGCAAATAAGCAATGTGAATCCACTGGCAGGTACACAGAGGCTCCCCTGGATACTGAAAAGAAAAGATTGTTTGGGAAAATAAGTGGCTTTTTGAGGCATGTGTTCACTTCACAAATATTTGAGAATCAGAGGTTGAAGGCACCTTCTAAGTCAATGCCTTGGGGTCACCATTCCTTTCTCCCATCTTTTGTATTTAGCAGATACTCGGTAAATATTCTTTGAATTAGAGAAACAGCAAACATGAAGAAAATCCAACATGGCCCACCCGTGTTACAACCACAGGCAGGTGATTAAGTCACTGGGCTGTCACAGCCAGGCTTCAGTTACCTTTTCCAAGCCTTGGTCCAGGAGAACTTTCTCTTGACTTCGACTTTGGCGATGGCAAGTGGTCCAACAGTGTATAATGCTCTGGCACTTTATAAAGCTTCTCCGAGCCCCCCCGGGCCCTGTCTTCTTGCATAGCCAGCAGGGAGCGCTCAGACAGTACTGGGGAGTTGTTGTCATAAGGGGAGATGTCTCCACTGGAGGCCTTGTTGGAGTCTGTAGATGAATGCCTCCCTCCCATGGAAAAGGAAACTTCCGACTGAAGCATGTCAGGGCTCCTAGCATAAGATAAGGCAGGTGTGTAAGTATGATCAGATTCAGACATTACACAATTGCTAGTGCAGTATTTCGAAGACATGGACATGGAGGCGGAAATAAAAAAGACCTTTTGAGCAATGATCCAACAAATACAGCCCCATCAATAATGTGCAAACGTTTTTCTATAACATGATCACAAGATGGCAGTAAAACACAACAAATGTAACAAGACATGGCAGCTGGCAAAGGAGGGAGGGGCCAGAGGAGAAAAGGAAGTTCTGTAGTTGCGGGGGTTCAACCAGCAGAGGGCAGTAAATCCTCACAAATGGTACAAAACAAAGGTCAACTAGAAGGGTGGAGATGAAGCCATACAGGCCTGTGTTCAGCAACTCTGCCCGCTGGCAGAGAGGAATAAAACCTAAGAGGTTTAACAAAAACAGGACATAAATACAGATGGACCGCTGTCACCACCTTGCATCACTCATGTGCCTCCTGGACTGAAGCCTGACTACATTTAAGGGTTAAAGCCTCGGCGAAGGGCGGGCGGTGGTTGGCGGGGGTGGGGGTGGGGTGGGGGGTGGACTACTCAACAAGGAAAAGAAAAAGATGACTCTTTTGCCTTCCTCTGTCTCCTGAATTAAAAACAACCCAGACAGGGACAATACTGAGTTAAAGGAAATTCAAGGACAAAAATGGAACAGAGGCTGAAGGAAAGGCCATCCAGAGACCGCCCCACCATGCCATCCATTTCATCTGCAAACAGCAAACCCCAACACTAGTGCTGAAGCCAAGAAATGCTTGCAGACAGGAGCTGTCTCCTGAGAGATTCTACCAGCACCTGACTAAGACAGAAGCAGATACTCACAGCCAACCATTGGACTGAGCCTAGGGAACCCAATGGAAAAGTTAGGGGAAGGACTGAGGAGCTGAACAGGTTTGCACCTCATAGGAAGAACAATATCAACTAACCAGATCCCTCAGAGCTCCCAGAGACTAAACCACCAACCAAAGAGCATACGTGGGCCAGTCCAAAGCTCCCACTGCATTTGTAGCAGAAGATGGCTTTATCTGGCATCAGTGGGAGGGGTGGTGCTTGGTCCTGTGGAGGTTTGATGCCCCAGCATAGGGAGGATGCAAGAAGGGTAGGTAGGAGTATGTGTGTAGGTGGGGGAGCACCCTCTTAGAGGCAAACGGGAAGAGGAGAGGGTTAGGATAACATTTGAAATGTAAACAAATAAAATGATTAACAAATAAAAGTCCCTCTCCCCGATAATCCAGACTTACAGTTCATTGTTGCTTTAAGGAAAACTTTTCTTTACCCTCTGCACACTTAGCAAATAAATTTATACTTTCTGTGATGAAGACAATGATGTTACTGGTGGAAATGTCTGTTCATGTATGAAGTGGTGGCTAAACCAGTAAATAAATTACTGTCATAAAGAACCGAGTATACGTGAATACACAGAACACGATTTTGCAAGGCATTAATACTTCTGCGATGTAATCTACAGCATTATCTCACATACTATTAGCATCCACACTTATGAGTTGTCATAGCAACAGAAATAACAGCAAGAATGTAAATGGAACAGGAAAATGAGAATACCGGAAAACATCAGAACTGCGCATGTCTTACCTGGAACTATCTTTATTTTCTACCTTCCTCAAAACAGTGGCCCTGACATCTTAAAGGGAAATGATCAAAGGTTGATTAAACGTTTCACAATGCGCTTCTGCCTCCCCACACCCCTACCCTATTTGCTTCTCTTTACTAGTCTTTGGTTTCCATTTGTTGCAGTTTTCCAAACAAATCCTTTGTGGTCGCAAAGAAGGTAAACATACCCAGAGCAATCCTCTCCTAGCCAAATGGTTTTTGGCATGCAAAATGAAGGAAGTGGATTCATGGGGCCCTAGCTTTATCTCAGGTTTCCAGCAAGGGTTAGTACCCAGGGGAAAAACATCCTGGCATTTGTGATAGGCCATGCCTGTCAGAGGCAGCCTGGACCCTGGCTCTTTGGCTGAGGAGATTCTCTACCCACACAGAATAACTAAGACCTTTGCTTGCCTCCTCTTTGAACCGATATCACACAATCTTATAGGCAGGAGCCAAAGGATGGCCACGGGGATGATTTTCTAGACTTGTAGGCTGCCAGTGAATTCGAAGGAAAATAAAATCAAGAAGAAGCTAACAGCTTCTGCTGGGAAGGTGGGTGGAGGGGACTAAACACCATACCTAATTAAAGGGAAAAGAAACTCTTTTTAATTCTAGGTAGGGAAACAAATTCATACAAATGGGTAGTGGCCCATTGTCATGGGATGTGGCTCTTTTTGGGAAAGATTATGAACACAAAAAGAAGTGACTGTATTAAACTGGTTCAATTTAGAACCAGAAGGGTCACAGATCAGATTAGTGGGCTGATTTAGTAGTTTCCTCTTCTTCGGTGACATTTTCTTTTCAGTCATTAGTGAAAATCTCTTAGTTCCACTCCACAAGACTAAGTCATGGTTGCATATCTAGTGTTGGGAAACCATAGCCTTATTGGATGAGAGAGCCTCAGACATTGCCCAATTCATGAGCCCACCTGAAACACTGTGCCGTTTGCACTTTGCCACCTTTTATTGGTGGGATGTGGGTTGGAGGTGGTTCACAGACACCACAATAATTTCGGCTTATGTGTTGCACATCTCTTCCTACCGGAAATGTAGATGACAAACATCCAGGGCAATGGTCTAAATGTACATTCAGTCAGGAGTTATGAGCAGAAGTGAGAGACCTCAGGGAAGAAAAGTTTCTCTCACGACTTCACAACGGGAGCATTTAAGGTTTCTGTAGAAGGAGTAGATTTTTCTTTTTACCCAGTGTTATGACGAGCTCTGTAATAAATAATGCACATCTCTCTGCTATGAGGGCTAGAAGGCTCAAAGGACACGGAGCCCTGTGTAAGCGGTTGCATCGATGCTTATGGGGTATCTGTATACTTATCACCCCAAACTCAGCTTACCACTCTTCCCATTGTTTTCCTTTTTCCCCCTCTCACATTGCTTCCTATGACACTGCTCCACTACACATACTTTTCCATGGTGCTTCAGACACTTCTAATGGAGCTGGCGTGCAGAGGGGAATTGTACTTACATGAGTTGTTGGGAAAATGCAGAACAGGCAATGTCATGTTTAGTGGTTTGGTGAAAAGGAAACAAAACAAGGGCAATCAAGAATAATTGAAACATGAACTCCCATCACTCTACTAGTGTTTCTTCCATTCTCGTTGCTCACATTGGATCTCCCAGAACAAAAGGAGAGAGGGCCCTTGTCCCTTTCCTCTTTCCTCCATGTCGACTTTGCAAAAGTTCATTTAGCAGCTGTGAAAGGAGAATGTATTCTCCCTAAAAGTGCTGCATCTCTATCATTTGGAAACATGCATTGCAGCCTCCACTCTGGCCTTTGACCTGGTTGAATCAGCCATGGAGCCTGCTGCAAACTAAGCATGTGGGACACCGTGCTTGAAATATTTCAAGATGGCAACAAGAGGTTGCTACAACAAACAGGAGATCTTTTTGAGGACCACGCTGTTGCCTACGAAGCCATCTTTGCCTACTGAAATGAAAGCCTGGGGGTATGGCCAGCAGATTGTTTCTAGAAGATTCTGATACATGAAGGCTTTTAAGGGTCTCTTATAATCATACCTTCCTTCCCATCCCAATCCACATATATATGAGAGTGAGCTAAAGATCTTCTAAGAGTCAAGAGAGTACCAGTGAAGATCGAGTTGCGGTGTTGACTCAACTAGAAGTCAATTTATGATTGTGACCTTGGTATGGATGAGCCTCAACTAGACAAAGCAGGGTAGTATACCCATCCCAGCCAACACTTAAGCCTCCTCTAGCCTTCATGTTCAGGACTCAGAAAATGCAGTGAAGCCTGGTTTGTGAGGCAGTAGGAATTAGGGGATGTGGTTGAAGATACGTTTTGGATATAGAGGCACACAAATTGTTTTACAGTTGAGGGCTTCCCAGTGGCTAATGTCACAGCCAGGGACACAGACAGTGCCATCTAATGACAGATGACGCCCTCCCTTTTTGTATTCCCCCATTGCTATATTCTAGCTACGGAAATGGGTACAATATAGGTCCACATTGGAAGCAGCTTGAAAAATATTTGTCATGTTGCTTTGGACTGTAATGTGGGTAACAGCTATTCAAGTTCTTTATATGGTAGAACTTGCACTAATCTAGTCTGGAATGCTTTTGCTCCTGACCTATGATTAGAAATGACCAAGAAAAACAGGGAGTTGGTTAAACTACCTTATTTGTCTAGTAGTCCATGTAGTAAAGTTTGGACTTTGTGTAAAATTTATTATGCACATGTATTTGGTGTGGTAAATTAATATTTAAAAAAACTATACTTTAACTTATAGTTAATGGCCACTTAAAATGTTTAAAACATCTCCTTCATTTTGTATTCTCAGCAGAAGTGAGAGAGGTGTAGCCAGATTTGCTTATGAACCCTTGTCAAAAGAATTCCCAGATAGAGCCAGATATCATCCTCTTCAGAATCTGTGAAATAAGCTTCACATGTGTTCTTTCTGATTTGCATAAAGGACCCCAAAGTCTAAGAAGATTGTTCCAAGTGAGCATTAAGAAGATATCTGAGTACTTGTTTACAGAAATGACCAGCTTTGATGAGGGCAGCAGTAGCTGAGGCATTGTCTCTAAAGCTTGGTGTGGCCTTTCTATGTTTTTGGATCTTAACAGAATGTTGGCTAAGTCACGTGGTTTTGAGTCCCAATGTGTCTAGCTCCTTTACTTTTCATACTCAGTGTACTGTGCATCAAGGGTAGGGTTATTGAGTAGATGGGCTCAACATGGGTTTGTTCTTAAGCAGGGAGGGTAACTTGTTCGATTCATCAACCCCAGGACCATCCCCAGCATGCATGGCCAGTCCTAGCTAACCAAACATGAGATGGGCATGGAGACTGAATCAACATTCTCACCCTTAGCTGGTCTCTCCAGGTCAGGGTGTAAACGCGCTGGCAGGGTACTGTGAGCAAGCCTGCACTGCGGCCGGAAATACAGAACTGGTTCTGTGAATAAATGAAGAACTCCAATTCAACTCTTAGTGTTACTGGCCCAGCTCATTGCTGAAAGCTGTCTAGTTGAGAAAGACAAAAAGATTTCAAAAGGTATGCTGTCTTTGTCCTTGGCTCAGTCACTCAATGGATACAGCCTGTTGGAATGCAAAGTTTGTGGTCATCTTGTGCACTATTAATTGCACCAGGAAGTAATCCATTGTCACAGCAGCATTAGAATTATGGAGATGCCCACAGTAATCATGCACCGGGCGGCAGAGCTTCCCTTGGTAGACTCCCGAGGGATAAAATACCTCTTTGAAGAGGTGCTGATGTGAATCTCACCTCTGCTCCGGATGGTAGAACCAGTACAAGATGTAGGCAGAAATGGCAATTTATTTTATAACAGTCCACAGAGTGGTAAAAGACGCCTTTAATTATGAGTGGTGATAGATTAGAATGAATGATCCAAGTGGTACTATGTTGATAAACTAAAAAAAATACCACTAAACTACAAGAAACCTATCACCCTTTCATAGTACACAAAGTTGATTTATGATTTGGGTGGCCTTCTCTCTATAAAGAACAGAGATCTTATAGTTCCTAACTTGTTTTTGGAACAAACAGAGGTCTTCATCGGTAATCTTGATGCACTGGTTACAGGGGTTCCTATTTATTTATTTATTTATTTATTTATTTATTTTTTATAATTTCAATAAAAACAGTGAAAGCCACTAACAAACATAATTACGTTGAAATTTAAATATAGATGCATATGGGTTTGGTTCATTTGTGTCTACTTTCTCTCAAAATACAGTTAAGTTTGTTTTCCCATATGGGGAGGAACGAATGTTCTGTCTAGTTTGGTTGAATTTCTATTATATTTCTGGGACAACTATGAGGATTGATAGAAAAAAGGAAAATTTTCTTTACTGTGTTTTCGTTTGTTTATTGCTCTGAAACAAGGTCTCTTGCAACCAATGGTGGCCTCAAACTTACTAAGTAGGCAGGGCTGGCCTCAAAGCTCCTGATTCTCTTGTTCCCAACTCCCAAATGCTGAAATTACAGGCCGGGCTCCTTGGGTTTTGTGAAGCCCACATTTGAAAATGACAAGAATTATTTTTAGAATTAGTTTCCATGCCATAGATAATCCAGAGTCCCACTGGGTTTCATCTTCCCAGCTGTCGATTTACAGATCATGTTCATACGGGATTATGTTCAGTTGTACTAGGCATTGCTTGTGCAGAGATCCAGGTGTCTGAAACACCTTAGTGAATAAAAGAAAACTGTGCACTTCAATATAAATACATTTTATGTGAGGGTCATTTCTCTCGCTAGAACATTATAGAAGCCAAAAATTACTAAAAGAATGAAAAATAGGTATATTGGAACTTTTAACATTGAATTAAGCTTCAATGCATCGTTTATATGCAACAATGTTATCATTATCTAATCTCAGGTTAACTTAACTAAAACCATTTCAAATTGTCACTTGGTCAACAGAAACTGTCACACTTAGTAATTGTCTGAATTAAAAAGGGACAAAGTGCACATTGTGACAACATAATTGATGGGTTGCCCCCATTTAGGGCAGGCTCACACATTTTACCATCGGCTTGCCATCGTGGGTGGCTAAGTAAGGTATTGGTATTTAAAAAATGTTTCCTCTCTGCTTCTCCTTGTCTAGTGGGAATCGAATTTGATTTTGTAAGATAATTATATTACAATGGTGTGTTCGTGACTGAGTTCATATTTCCTTAAATTTTGTGCCTAGATAGGTGTTTCCTTTGCCTGATCCTTGTCCTGACCCTGCTATAGCACTTTCGTTTAGCTTTAGAGATCTTCATTCAACCTGCCTGGTCTTCTTAGATTAACATTCCATCCTCTTCTATATTCTAACATACATTCCTGAATCAGAGAGGGGAGTCTGTTTTAGGGACTTCTGAAGAAAAGAGCACATAATTCTAGCAAGTACATCAGACAAGCTGTTAAAAGGTGGGACGCCTAGCAACTTTGGTACTGAAAATTTCTTCTAATTCCTTTAGCATACCACTTTGGTTGAAGCTGAACACTGAAGTGCATGCGCACATGAAAAGACAATAAATTCTCTTTACTCTCACCCAATTCAGATGTAATACACAAAGGGAAAAACCCAAATCAAAACAAAACACCAGGCTGCCAAATATCAAAAAACATTTGTGCTTTCAAAACAGAAATAACAACAATAATAAATATTACCTCATTCTGTGGTTTACCCTGTTTCGAAAATTCATTTTGTTTCCCTCCTAATTAAATCTTGTGACATTTCCATTTGGCCATACAGGAATCTCAACCTTTACTTATATATGTCAACTGGGGAATGGAGGCTTCAGGGGAAAGTCAAAAGTCTCCAGTGAATAAGGAGTTACGCTTTTAGACATGATGCCATCTCTTTCTCATGGGCCATATTTCGCGGTCATCTGTTAGCTCATAGATATCAAGGGAGACAGTGACAATGCCTTTTATACAAGAAGCCATTTAAATGAACCATATGGTGATGTTCAGAGTAACCCAATAGTAACTTTAATCTCCAGTTAACAGGTGAGAAAATGGAGTCAGAGTGTCATCCATGAACGTACCTCTAGCACAAAAACTAATAAAATACAGTTGAATTTGAACATAAGGAGATCTCAATCACAACTGGGAGCTCGCATGCAGTGTCATAAATTACACAGACATAGCTGATTGGTGGTTAATTGACATGAGTACCACGGTAGCCAGCACCATCTGTCAGTTTGGGGTACTGTAATTTATAATCACTATAAATCTATAATTACAGGGATACTTAGTCACTGTATTCCTTTATCACTACTTTCTGATTTTAATGTCACCCCACCTACCTTAGCCTGCTATTTTCGGACACACCTGCCTACCTTCATTATTGTATCTTCAGGCTGATGGCAACTTTACTGTTTAGATGAAGTCCAGGAGTAGCAATCTGAACACCCAGACCCAGTCACATCTTTACTGAGTTTCCAAGTGCACTGCAAGTGCTTCCTTACCCCAGAAGCCACCATGAAACTGCAACTCACACCTTTTTTCTTTTCTACAAACCCCAATCGTGGATTTATAAGGCAGAATATTTGTGATACTCCTTTATCAACCCAAGGACACACATTGAAGATCAAAACTCACACTACCTAAGTCTCCATGGGAACTTAAACATAGAGAAACCAAGTTGTAGATCTCAGTAAGTTCTTTGGAGTTGGGGCTGCTTATTAGAATCAATCTGGGAAGCTCTGAAAAATCCCAATGACTGGACAGCAATCCAGAACAAATTAGCAAGCACCATGGTGATCGGTGTTCTTTACAATCTTCAGGTGTTTGGAATACGCAGGTAAGTCTGAGACTATGTCTAAGTACTGGTCATCTTGAGTTCTGTTACATACCAAATAATATACCTCTCCCATCAGTTCTGAAAGCACATAAAGTCAAGAAAATGCCTTGGCATTTTAAGCTTCCTATTCTCCAACTGTAAATCACGGGCCAGTAGCAACAATATCCAGGGGAGCTTGTTGGAAATACAGAATCTCAATCCTCTCAATACAACCGCACAACAGAAGCACCTTACCAAGGTTTGAAGTGTTCCATGTACACCAGGAGTTTGGGAGGCATATGTTTATAGCCCAAAGTGACCACCAACTGCTCAAGCATCAGAAGGCCACTAAAATCAAATATGATTTGCACAGATATCTATATTTTATATCATGGCATTAGCATTGGCCGTCTGGACTGTTCTTTGCCTGTGTCTAGAGGAAAACAAACCAAAAGAAAAACAAAAAAAGTAATCTTCCTTCGTTTCTCCATTCTAAAGACTCACCCATACAAGGATTGGGAACAAAAGAGCACAGAACAATTACACAGCTCGGCATAGGCTTAATATGTGCACTTGGTCCTTCTAAGAGCAGAGAAGGAATGATTCTGTTCTTACCTTGGCATTTATATACCAAAAGCATTCATGAAAACCACATTGCATTCATGTCAATGGTTCTTTCAAAATCAAATGTACCTATCTAAATACTGCCACACAAAAGAAGAAATTTGGACGGTCAAAAGTTCCCTTTTTTCAGGTCTATGCTTTTTTAAAAATTTCCTACCATATAGCAACAAAATGTTATAAATGAAGATTAACTAGGGAGTTACAAATAGAAACATCACTTTTTTGTTTTCTTGCCCACAGTAGAGAAACAAGCGATATTATTAAAATTCTGGTAGCATATGGTTTGTTGGGGAGAAATGAGAATTTACACCTTGATGGGAGTTAGAAATCTAGAAAAAAAATGTAAGTGCAGTTCCAATTCTCTGATATGAAAACAGGACTATAAAATGCAGGTCCATTTGTACTTTTTATAGATTTTACTTGTGCTTCTTGGAACTTGAATCCAAGCAGAACATCTCACTTGAACCAGAAATTTCCTTGATATTGATTGGCACAGAGATTGAGTTTTCTTACAGTGCATTCGAAAGACTGATCTGATTACGAGCCCTTCCTTGTACTGCTGGAATGAGAGGGAAGCTGTATTTAGCTGGGCTATTAATGTACGGGCCTGGAAAGAAGGAGATTAAACAATGTAGAATTCCATTTCATTAAATCTCCCTAAATAGTATAATTTTATTATCACCTGAAATAATTTGAAATGAAAAGTAATAACATTTGGCAATTATTTTTGAGAAGTAGCTGGAAATGTCTTGTTTTCAAGTTATATCCAAATAGACCCTATCTTTAAAAGAAATCTATGTCTGAAAAAAAAAAGATATGAATTAGGCTACGGCCTGTCATTGGTTCTAGGATTAAGGCCACCTTTGAAGACAACAGATCATGCACAGTCCAAGACTTAAGGATTAAAAGCATAGCACACTGATACTGTCAAGAGAGAACAGAATCATCTCCTCCTGTCCTAAACTGAAGGTTGTGTGTTTGTATGATGACAGTGCTCCTGCTGGGTGTACCTGTATCTGGACTTTTCCAAATGATCAGCACCTCCAAAACACTCTGCCTCTGTGGCAACTGCTGGGATTAAACATAAAATCTGAAAAAGGAACCCATTTCTGTGCTCCTATCAAGGCAACATGGTGGCAAGCCATAACTTACAGCATGCCTTGCATTTTCCTTATTGCAAACTTGTTCATTTTTATGAAGACAATACAAGCTATAGATAATGACAGAGCTGGAAAAGTACACACGTCTCATTGCACAAGGGCACTTAGGTCTCAGCAAAGGTTACTCTTGTGATTTGGAAATGGATTACTCCCACCTGTAAATTTGCACAAGGAAGACCCCCCATGCCCCAGAAAGCCTACAGGGCATTAAGCATTTAACATCAGGGCTTTTAACAGACACACCCAGTTTTTTGACATTTTAACACAACATTGTCACTGACAAAGTTGTGTTACAAAGACAAAACTTTATAAAGCTTTCATAAGTTTGTGATTTTGTATCAGGCTGAGTTCTTAGCTATTCTGAGGCACACACGGCCCGAGGACACAAGTTGGACATGCCTGCTAGAATCATTTATGCACATTATCTTCCTTTGAACTTCTTGCCAGTGGTTCAGCATTTTTTCTCCCTGTGAACACAATCAGAAGTTTCCGAAGGTGCTAGCGAAAGTTGAAAACAAACGAGAAGTATCTGGGAAAGTGGCTTGGCCTTTGGTAAGTCGATTAGACTAAAATAATTTCTGCTTAGCTAGGTTGATCAGAATTGCAAAAAAGAAAAAAAAGTTGTCAAAATCCTACTCGTATCACTCTGGATGCAAATATGGCTAATTTTCAATTTCTTTAGATATAGAATGAAAACCTTAAAATTCCCCAATGTGGCTCTAGCAGCCTCTAGAAGCTGGAAAACTTGCATACTCACGAGGATTGGGAAGCCTTTCTTCTGAGCAGGTAGTCCACAACATCCGGATCTGTCTCCAGAAGGCTGATCAGCACTTCATTCTGGAGATCTGGGGGAACCTGGAAGAGTCAAATGTTGAGGTATCAGTAAAAGCCTGCCAAAGATGCAAAGCCCCACCTCAGTAACTTTATGTCAGCACACACCAAGGCTTTGCATCCCTAAGAAAACAGACTGATTTACTTGTTTAAACCAAAGCCTATACCAACCCATACAACATGTTTAATTCTCAGGACAAACTCGATTATCTCATAATCACACTCCATCCAAAATGTCATATGCCTGGAAATCCAGTCTAGTCATTTGGATGCTTGTGCTGCACAGACAAGATTTTCCTGGCTTTGAGGAAGCAAACAGTCATGGGTAAGCGGAATAGTGTTCATGATTTATAGCTAAGTGAGGACACATTCTAAAGTTCGTGTGTTGAAGTATGCTGTGAAAATGGGCATAAATTATGATTGTCTTGAATGTTCGGGAACAGTCAGCTGATTAAGTTTTCATGCCCTTGAGCAACAGTCCTTAAATTTTAGGTCTACCATTTTAGTTGTAGGACTTTTATCACTATACATTAGCAAGGACCTGTTGGTCTCAGTTTACCCATTTGTAAAATGGGAATAACAGTAATAATCCAAAGAGTTGCTAAAGTAAATAAATGACTCATTTTGTATTGATAGTTTTCAACAATGCTTAGTTAATGATAAACACTCCAAAAAGCAACAACAACAACAACAACAACAACAACAACAAAACAATGCTGGCTTCCTCTCTTCACAGGCTATGATGATTCAACATCTGCCCTTTCTCATTTCTTGTTCCCAACCCCTACTGATTATTTCTTGAATCACAATTTCATGGACACCAACAGGAACAATATACATGAAGACTACACTTCTCCCAGCCTAATTGACAGTGCATCCAAAGCCAGTCTTAAGTCAGTCATGTGGAAATGTTCTATGGCACAAGATTGAACCCAGCTCTGACTTGCAGTTTTCTACTCCACAGACTCTGCTAGCTCAAGCAGAAGCAACTCAGGCTACTAGGAGAAAATCTATTTCTTACATGTAAATGCCGAGAGAGGAGTTCTCAAAAGCACAGGGACAAGTCTTTTGAGACTAAGTGGTTGGAGGAAGAATTTGCTTTCTGCCTCTTGCACTACTCAATTGTTCTTGAGTTTAGAGAAGCTGGAAGCAATCTTCTTAACAAACACAGAGATGAGAAAGGAAGAGAACGCCTTCCTTCTCTCATAAATCTGGTCCTCCTACTTTATCCTGAATCCTCATGAATGAAATTGCCAAATTCTGGCCACATAGCTCAAAATCTCCAAGGTGAATTCAAGCCTATGCCTTGTCCACTCCCAGTCGTAGCCAGGAGGTCAGCTTGACTTCCTGTGTTTGTTACTTCTTCCCTCTCCTTCCATTCCAACTGCAGTGTGTAAAGTTCAAGCCTTCATTATCCCTTTGTAGTATTCATCTGTTAGCTATTAGCACCTTCCATTCCCCTCTTCTTAGAAAAGTTATATCCCAGTCCTCTCTGGAGAACCAGCTACTCCCCAAACCTTGGCTCAAGGGTGAAGTGTACCTTAATTTAAGTTGACCAACCATTCCATTCCCAGCGCCTGAGAAATAGGCACGTGACTCTATTAGAGGCAACACAAAACCACGAGACAAGAGACAGATCCTCCAGCCTTATATAGCCTGAGCATTGTGCTGACATTTCAACAAATAATGACGGGGGCAGTGGGTAGATTTCGATAGCATTTGTATTCTTGGTGAAACTATATGCCCGATGTCACACTTAACTTTCAACTCTCCAGTCATCTGAACATTCAAATTCCATAAAATAGTTTGTGTTTCTAGAGGAAAAGGAACATATATAACAGTCGATGGGCCTTTCATGTGGTAGCTTGCTAACTTGAACCCAATTTCCTTAAACTATGCATCAAAGTTTGCCACATGGTTCGAAGATCTTCACTCAAAACTCTTTTTATCCCTACAGCTGAAACTACATCTTGCTGAAACTACATCTGGCTTGCCATCCTAAATAGGTAGTTCCCATGTTCACCTCTAGCAGGGGTTCAGATATCCTCTAGTTCAGAACTACTATGGTTCTCTTTCTGGCACTCTCCTATGTCCATTCTTTTCATTCATTGCATCGATATTTGGTCAATCCATGCAGAGTAAATAACAGGAAAGGAATTTTAAGGATTCAACTATAAACCAAACAGACAAGAATCATTGTCTGTGTGGATCTGGCAACGAACCTAGGGAAATGGGCATTGAACAAATACACAAGGAAAGCATAACATGAGTCCTGTAGAGAACAGCAAACAAGGGTGACAAATGCTGAAAGAGGTATAATATTAAGTGGGACGATTGTGTTATGGGAAAATGACATTTTAGGGGGAAAAAAAAACAAAGTAAAGTTGGAGAATATTACACCAGGCAGAAGGAAGAAATTAATGTCAAAAGTCCTGAGTCTGGAACAGTGAGCCTCTAACAAGACTGTAAGAGTGAGGAAGAAGTGGGTGGTAAGGGCGAAGCAGGTAGCCAGGGCCAGATGTTACAGAGTCCTTTTGATCATGATTCCGACGGCTGCTTTTGTTCAAAGTGAGTGGGGTGCTCCTAGAGATTGCAATCTGATGACTAACACAATTGTTATCAGTCTGGCTTCTCAGTGGAAAGTGGATTGAAGGAAAGCCAGGGTTGAAGCAAGAAAAATTAACAGGGACAACTGCTGAGTTCTAATCAGTAATGCTGGTGCTGAACCAGGATGGCAAGATGATGGTGACAATTAAGCTAATTTATTGGAAGGAAAGGAAGATAATGAGAGTCAGAAATGTTGGTTTCAAGTTGTGTGGCTGGGGGAACAAGATGGAGAAGCTATTGATTGAATTTGAGATGCTAAGGGAGGAGAAGCTTGGGTGAAGTTCAGGATATGATAATGTTGCTAAGTTTGTGAGACATCCAAGTGGACGTTTCTAGTAGGCAGCCAAGAAATGAGGATGTGGAATTCAGTTTATAGGTCCTGTCTGGGCATAGAAATATGAAAGACATGTACAGATGGCATTTAGAGCTCTATGATTAAAAACAATGATCTGAGAATTAAAAGGGAATGAGAAGAAAAAGTGTGGGTATTTTAGAAGAATAATTGATTGCATTCTCTTACAATATTAGATAAATTAAGCAATTAAAATCCTATCATTTAAGTGCATGTTCCAGTAAGTTTGATCAAAGAGACATATATAATCATATCCATTTTAAGAGTAATAAATAAGTTTGAAATGAGAAATATTTTTATTTTTTTATTTTCATGTATTTGATGTGTGTGAGTGTGTATGTGAAAGTCAGATTTGTGTTATAAACAACTTCACTCACTGAGCCATCCTGTTGGCCCCAAGAGAGAGAATTAAGAAACAAAGGAATAGCATCTGGGCATTGTATTTGTAAGGCTGAGAGGGAAGGCATGAGGCCACATATGGGCTACATATTAAAGCCTTAAGTCAAGGGAGCAATTTCAGTGGAGGAGTGCTTGCTCTGCATGGGTCAGACCCGAAGATCGATTCCAAGCACTGGCAAAAAGATGAGCAAAGCAAAAACGATATGAGCTAAAAATGTATATCTTGACCTGAGGCTTATAAAAAATATCTAGGGGAAAATTAGGAAAATGCTCACATGTTCATACAGTTAAGTCATTTAAAATTTGTTATGCTTAGATATGTAATATATCGTCCTGGTACAAGCACCAATCTGTTCCCACTGAAAAAGAAACAAGAGTGCATGTCTGTTCTGTGGAGTGATACAAGTACTACAGTCTTGAGTCCCTGAAGCTATATGGTTTGTCTAATGACAAATTATCAGTGTGAGGAATCAGAATAACAAGCACTATTATCATAGGTTGCAGTAAGCATCATTATTTAAAACATAACGTGCAGTGCATTTGGTTGAAGTCTCCTGCACTTTTGAGTTTTTACTCATTCAACTAGGTTTAACTGCCAAGAGATTCTAATTGTTGAGGGTTATTTTACGTAGTAGACGTGACTTTTCCTTGGTAACAAATGCACATAAAATGGGACAGGGCTATAAATCTATATATAGTTTCTCTCTGAAAGTCCCAAGATAGTATTTTGGCTTGGAAAAAGGATTTACATACACATACGATGAGATAATTAAGGATGTGACTCCACAACTTAAAGAGCAGACCGTCTTCTGTAGTCTGCAAAATGAACTTGAGTGCATAGAATTTATTAACTGTATTAGTTCCTTTAAATCCCATTGCTTTTTGTTACAGAGTGATTTAAAGAACTTTCTAGAACTCATAATAAAAGAAACATTTTTCCCTTGAGATGAATGGTGGAAAAAATGGATCCACTGGGGCAGGAAAAGGTAAGGAGATGGAATTGATGTCCTGAATGGATTTTCAAATGTTCACATTGTAAGCTGCAACTGGCATTCTTTCCAGTGACTTCTCATTTTCTGTATTTGTACTTTTCATTTACTACCATTTAATAAATATTTAAACTCCAGGCTCAATTCAATTGGGTAAACATTAATTTGCCATTAATTTAGGGACTTCATAAGGAAGCAAAACCCCAGTAAATAAACTACAGGCAGCAGCTTCAGAGAACAGTGTGATACCTAGGCTCTTCACTCTTATAGAGGTAGGCACAAGTGTTTCCTAGCAGTGTTTTTAACTGGATTTGTGTTTATTTATTAAGTCCATAAATTAATAGTAAAGGAATGTTCATACAAGCTGGTCACTTCTGCTGACTATCACAGGAGTGGAGTTGCTGTCGAAGAAGTATCTGACTCCACAACCCTGGAGGTCTGGTTCTGGTTGTGCTGCTTATAATTAAGGCAAACTGGGACATGTCCAGGTCCTTCCTATGCTTGCATCTGCAATCCAGTGTGCTTGCCGTACTAGTCCTGTTTTCCTTTAGAACAAGTTATCACAAAGGTTAACAGTATTTAATGAAAGGAGGGCTAGTAGTGAAAAAGCTTCATTAGAAATATATACATTAAGATAAATGTGGACATCATGAAGAAGGATAATATCACAGCTCTACAACTGCTGTGAACTTGAAGCAGGTCCTTGTACTCTCCTCACTTATGTTGCTTCTTCTCCATCAGAACATGGGTATCCATTGCTATGATAAAACACTATGACAAAATTCAACTTGTGGAGGAAAAAGTATATTTGGTATTCAACTCTCAGGTCACAGCATCACTGAGGAAAGTTAGGGCAAGAATTATAGATGGCACTTAGAGGCATAAACTAAAGCAGAAGCCATGGAGGAGTACTGCTTACTGTCATTCAAGTCTGATTTTATATCAAACTCAGGCCCTCCTGCCCAGAAGTGACTTTTCTCATTGGACTGGGCCCCTATCAATTATTAATCAAGAAAAGGTCCCACGGGCCATCCCATAGGCCAATCTGATTGGGGATGTTTTCTCAAAGAGGTTTCTTCTTTCCAAAAGATCCCAATGTGTGTCAAGTTGACAAAAAGTTAACCATATCAGACCTCATGACTTGTTACTGGGAGAAGGCAGGTCTCCTGAAGGCAGGGATAGTCTCAGATGTAGACTTGGACTGTGGTAGGCTCTACTAGTTACTCTTGCTTAACAGTAGGGTAAGTTCATATGTGCAATACTGATTAACCTCCCCAAGGCACCAAGCTTCTGGAAAAGGTTTTCCTTTATATTGAAATATAAAATACCTTGGTGTAACTCTGACCAAGCCAGGGAAAGATCTGTATGACAAGAACTTCACATCTCTGAAGAAGAAATTGAAGGTCTCAAAAGATGGAAAGACCTCCTAGGCTCATGGATTGACAGGATTAATATAGTAAAAATGGCCATCTTGCTGAAAGCAATCAATCTACAGATTCCATGCAATGCCCATCAATATTCCAACTCAATTTTTCAGAGTTCAAAAAAGCAATTTGCAAATTTATTTGGAATAACAAAAAAAAAAAACAAACAAACCCCAGGATATTGAATTATTCTCAACAATAAAAGAACTTCTGGGGGAATCATCATCCCTAACTTCAAATTGTATTATGGAGCAATAGTGATAAAAACTGCATGGTATTTGTACAGAGATAGGCAGGTAGATCAATGGAATAGAATCGAAGACCCAGAAATGAACCCGCATACCTATGGTCACTTGATCTTTGACAAAGAAGCTAAAACCATCCATTGGAAAAAAAGACAGAATTTTCAACAAATGGTGCTAGTTCAATGGGCAGTTGCAAATTGGTCCATTCTTATCTCCTTGTACAAAGCTCAAGTCAAAGTAGATTAAGGACCTCCACATAAAACCAGATACACTGAAATTAGTAGAAGAGAAAGTGGGGAAGAGCCTCAAACACATGGCCACAGGGGAAATTTTCCTGGAGAGAACACTTATGGCTTATGCTCTAAAATCAAGAAATGACAAATGGGACCTCATGAAATTGTAAAGCTTCTGTAAGACAAAGGACACTGTTAATAGGACAAAAGAGCAACCAACAGGTTGGGAAAAGATCTTTACCAATCTTACATCTGATAGAGGACTAATATCCAATATATTCAAAGAACTCAAGAAGTTAGATTGTAGAGAACCAAATAATCCTATTAAAATTGGGGCACAGAGCTAAACAAAGAATTCTCAACTGAGGAATATTGAATGTTGGAGAAGCACCTAAAGAAATGCTCAACATCCTTAGTCATCAGGGAAATGCAAATCAAAACAACCCTGAGATTCCACCTCCCACCAGTCAGAATGGCTAAGAACAAAAACTCAGGTGACAGCAGATGCTGGCAAGGATGTGGACAAAGAGGAACACTCCATTGTTGGTATGATTGCAAGCTGGCACAACCACTCTGGAAATAAGTGTGTCAGTTCCTCAGAAAATTGGACATAGTATTACCTGAGGGCCCAGCTATATGACTTTTGGGCATATACCCAAAGATGCTCCAACATATAACAGGGACACATGTTCCACTATGGTCATAGCAGCTTTATTTATAGTATCCAGAAGCTGGAAAGAACCCAGATGCCCTTCAACAGAGGAATAGATACAGAAAATGTGGTACATCTACACAATGGAATACTACTCAGCTATCAAAAACAATGACATCATGAAATTCATAAGCAAATGGATGGAACTAGAAAATATCATCATCCTGAGTGAGGTAACCCAATTACAAAAGAACACGCATGATATGCACTCAATTTTAATGTTAGCCCAAAATCTCGGAATACCCAAGATTAAATTCATTAAGCCACATGAAGCTCAAGAAGAAGGAAGACCAAAGTGTGGATGCCTTAGTCCTTCTTAGAAGGGGGAACAAAATAGTCACAGGTGGAAATATGGAGACAAAATATGGAGCAAGAAAGGCCATCCAGAGACTACCCCCCTTTGAGATCCATTCCATATACAGATACCAAATCCAGACAATATTGCTGATGCCAAGAGGTGCATGCTGACAAGAGCCTGACATAGCTGTCTCCTGAGAGGCTCTGCCAAGGGCCTGACAAATACACAGGCAGATGCTTGCAGCCATCCATTGAACTGAGAATGGGGTACCCATTGGCGGAATTAGAGAAAGGACCGAGGCAGCTAAGGGGTTTGCAACCCCACAGCAAGAACAGTATCAACCAACCAGATACCCCAGAGCTCCTAGGGACTAAACCACCAACCAAAGAATACACATGGAGTGACCAATGTCTCCAGCCACATATATAGCAGAGGATAGGCTTGGAGGGCATCTAGGGGAGTTGAGGCCCTTGGTCCTGTAAAGGCTTGAGGCACCAATGTAGGCGAATGCCAGGGCAGGGAGGTGGGAAGTAGTGAGTGAGTGGGTAGGGTAGCACCATAATGGAGGCAGTGGGGGGGGGGATGGGATAGAAGGTTTCTGGAGGGGAAAACAGGAAGGGGGATACTGTTTGAAATGTAAATAAAGAAAATATCCAATAAAAATGGGAAAAAAAAGAGAAAAGGGGTACACAAGAAAAAATATTTTTCTTTATCAAACAACTCTATATGTTGAAATGAAAAAAAAAAAACCCAAAACCAAAAACCCACCTAGTTCAAAATGATCCTTCACTTAATTCATTGTTTGCCATTGAAATTTCAATCAGATTTTAGTCAGGGATTTGGTAATTTTAGCCATTTTCTAAGGGTACCATTTATGGTTGTGTTTATCTGGAGCCTCAACTCCTTAGATTTTAATGTGTTCTTCCAAAGCATAATGTTATTCCAAAAATCAAAAGAACTTTGTCCTCCCTCGCTTCAGAGAAAAAATGTAAACACTGCACATATGAAGGAATAAAACTGTCACAATTAAAATCTACCCTATCAAATTAAAAATGAAACCTTGAATGATTGCCTAGAGTCTAACTGCTATGAGGTAGTTTATTCCATAAACCACCAAGAGGGAAAAAGTTTTCTCCATAACAAACCATTAGGTGCTCCCTGAACAGCAGTTCCCAGGACCAGCCCTACCATATATGCCAGTTCGTGCTCCACAGCAACCCAGCCCTTTGCACTTGACCAAGAAGAATTCTTTGACATTTCAAATTCTTAACACTCCCCAGGAAAAGTAAATGCCACTGGAAGTCATGATCAGTACATTTTAGCTAACAAGCTGAGAGGAAATCACTTCGGCTGTGAAGGATTGCAAAAGCTCAAATAAGGTCAAAACTGATGTGAAACCTTTTGTGTGACTCTGTCGTGACAAGTGGCTCATTATTTTAGGAGGATCTGGGTGTATGTGAAGGTTCAGGAGGAATTCAATTTGGTAAATATTTCTTTGCTTTTGTTTTTTAAAACAGTTTCTCAGTCTGTATGTACCTCAGGCCTGGAACTCACCATATTGCCCAAGGTGTCCTCAAACTCATAGAAATCCTCCTGACCCAGTCTTCTAAATGTTGGCATTAAAGGTATAATTCATAACACCCTGACTTTACTGAATATTTCTAGAATTTTTTTGGGGGGTAATTGAAGAACCTTCGTGAACAAGCACAATGAAAGATCAAGAGTTTGTCCAAGGATGATGCAAGTTAAAAAAAAAGGGGGGGGGGAAGCAAAATTAGCAGTGCTCCATGGCAACAAGTAAAAGGCAATAGAAATAGGTCAGGAGTAATGATTTGTTCTCTCTACCTGGATATGATTTCAATAGAAAGACAAGGACAGGTGAGAAAAGCACCAGCAGGAACTCGGACTGGCTACGGGAATACCTGCCCACTTAAACATGAAGTGGGAAGATGCTCTGTCCAGCTTGGAGGTATGGAGATTGTTAAAGATCTCCTAGCTTCACACTTTTTCTTTGTCAACGATAAGCCTCCTTATCCAAGATTCTGAATCAAACTTCCTCTGTTATTTTTTCCCCGTGGCAAGGCGTTATGCTTGGGAAATAAACTACTTAGCCATGGCATTGCTTAGGCGCACAAGCTTGTCTTGCTCCTTTTGGAATGTTGGTAGTATCTAGAGAAGCCGATGTGCATAGATCAACCTGGGATATAGAACGGGTGGGGAGTTTTACTCTCTTGGTATAGAAACAGAAAGCATATACAATCAAAGGAATGCATTGCCTGGGGGGTGGTTTCTTGTTTGATAACTTGGATGAGAGCCTTTGAATAACACACAAAGAGATTCTAGAGAAATCCAATCCACACCAGGGAATAAAAAAGAACACAAAGCAAAATTTGTCTCCCAGCTGAGATTGTGGGAACCTCACCATAGCTTCTGACCTTTTACAGATTAAATTTTTTTCATAAAATATATTTTAAAATATGGATTGCTTCATAAATTTGCATGTCTTCTGACCTTTGCTTTTAGTTGTGCACATTTAAAATTTCCCAAGTGCCCTTATTCCTTATGCAGCTTCAACTGACAAGCAAGGCAATGAGAACACGCTTCTTTCCCACATCTCCACTGCACCCAGGACATCTCCAGGGCATCTTCTCTCCCTTGCCCTTTCCTAAAAAATGTCTTGGTTCCATGTAATATTAGCCTTTAGCACAAGCCTACAGCTTTCTCCACTCAACTCTGAAATTCTCATTCATTCCAAGAGTAAGGAGTTATTTTCATTGGGATCTCCCAGCATCTCTCACAGAAGCATCAGCTTGCAGACCAAGTAGTGTGTCAAGGATTGCTTCAGTGAATGCTTTTTACTTGGGATACCAACAAGCCTTTCTGCAAACAAATGATTCTCATCTTCTGTTTCTGGAGTTTGCAGAAAGTACCATTTTATGTTAACCAAAGTTGAAATCGCTGTTGACAGACATGGAGCGCCATGATTTAGAAGTATAGGAATTATGGGGGTAGGGCACTGGACCAAAACAGTAATAAAAATACATTTTCTTTTCCTGGCAGTAGAGTCAAAGTATTCAAGACATAATTACTGAATGCTGTCTTCTGCCAAGTACTTTCTAGATGCTGTGGGCGTCAGTGTATAGAGCAACCTGAAATCTCTCTTTTCATCGGGTGTCATAGTGCATGCCTGAATTCTTAGCACTGGAAAGGATGAGGCAGAAGAAATGTAAGCTTAAGGCTAGCCTGGAGTATACAGGGATACTATGTATTCACAAGCAAACAAAAATACATGCCATTATAAGATTTGTATTTGGTCTCAATGCTCACAATAAATAACTTAACTGTGGAATCAATTAAAAAGCTATCAATGTGGTCAGGTAGTCACAGTGCACACCTTTAACCCCAGCACTCCCAAGGGCCAGGCAGGAGGATCTCTGTGAATTCAAGGCTGACATGGTCTGGTCTACAGTGAGAGTTCCTGTACAGCTAAGACTATACAGTGAAACACTGTCTCAAAAAGGCAAAAATAAAATAAAAAGTTATCAGTGCTATGGAAAGAAAAAAGGAAGCATAGGGAAAGGAATAAGACTGTGCACACGTGCTATCAGGTAACAGTGGTATTTGTGATGGCCAGTTGGCATTTTTCCGAGGCAGCACTTGAATGTATATGATAAACAGATACCATTTTACTTAAGTGTCATGATAGTAGGGGTTGGATTTTTGTGCCCAGTATATGGCAGTCTTGTGCTACATGCCTCTTTTAAATGACATGTGCTACATGTCATTTCTAAGTTTCAAAACAGTCATGTAAAGTAGGCCCCTTAATCTCATTTTTTAGAGAAGAAAAAATGAAGGCTTAGAGAAATTAAATATGGGGTCAGAGTTTATAACACAGACAGAGAGAGAGCGCCTAGAGGCAATCTGAATTTTGATAACTAAGCCCTAAGCACATGGCCTTTCTACCCATTTCCCAATATGTGGTTTCCTTAGGCACGATAGGAATCTATATCTCCTGAAGGAATTTATTAGAAAATGCTGATTCCTGGGCCCTGTGCTATTCCATTCAGTCTTCTGGAAAGTAGCCTAGGAATCTGAATGTCTAACAAGATTCCTTGCAAACTCTGTTGTAGTGAAGTTTTGAGCACTGTTGCTCAGGTCTTTGTGAGAAAGCAGGCTGAGATAGTGTCTTAAACGATAACCTGGGCTCACATGGAATTCACTCTATAACTCAGACTGGCCTTTAGCACCCTGAGAATGATTTTACCTCAATCTCCTAAGTAGTAATATTATAAACATAAGCTGCTACATTGCACTTTGCCTGTGACCTTGAAGATTGTCAGCAGGTCCTATTTCCAAAGATTTACAAGCAAGTGGCTAATCTGACTACTAAAACAAACAAAAGCCCCACATTCTTATGGTTTGAGGGGACAGAACACAAGAGCCCCATACATACAAGGTAAGAACTCTGTCATTTAGATATAGTCTCAGATGCAAATTTAGGTGACCCTTTAATGCAGTGAGCCAAAGCCACGTTCTGTTTTACCTTTTCCCAATTCCTATTAACTCAGATTCTGGTCACGTAGGAAACATTCTCAGCATTAGAAAATGAAGGACATTCAGAACAACATTTAGATCACTGGTAGATTTCTTGGGGTTTCTAGATCCTTTTCACCAATTGTGTGGAATGACTTCTTGCATGGTACTTTGTGCTTTTAAGGAAAAGCTCACAGGTCTCTCTGCTAATAAACCTTCATTACTAATGTCAATAATAGCAGTTTATCCCCTTTCTAGCTCATAAACCTCACCAGGAACTATGAAGAGTCAGCTAACAGGTTCTGTCTGTCTAGCTTCATCACTGTTTGGGACAGCAATTACTCTAAAAGAATTTAAAAAAATGAAAGTACCAAACAAAATTATATATATATATATATATGTATATGCACAGACAGTTGGATATTTATCCACTAATATGTATGAACTTCCATGATCCTTGGTATAATTAAAAAGAGTCTAAAAGACAATGCACTGCAAGAGAATTAAAAAATGTGATGAAATTAATTTTCTTTCTAGGCTTTTAAGAAATAAAAAAGGAGTCAGTTCTGGAGCACTGAACCACACAAATGTTAGGCCTTAAAAAGGATCTTGGATAGCATTCAATTAACACTAGTTCATGATAACTAAAGAAAAAGAAATCAAAGATGAGGTCATGTAACTAACATAGCAGAGACAGGATTGCAGTCAAATTTTCTGGTTCCACTTTATCTTTACTGACCCTGATTTGGGCTCTATGGCCTTCTCCGTTCTATTTCTTCTACTCTCCTTTGTTTTCAGTATAGTCTCCACAGTCCATCTAAGACAATCAGACATGATTATACCAATGGTTAACTTATGTTAAGGAAAGTATACTTAATTCTTGCATGCCCAAACTTTTCCCATAGGTAGGAGTAAGGACTTGTGAGAAAGAAATCATACATCCCACAGCTACTATCAAGTCACTCATGAATCTAATAAGTGTTTATCTTTCTTCTACCATGCCATTGGCACAGCAGTAATAACTACATGGACCAGAAAATATTACATTTTAGTGAGGATAAACACAGCAAAAGAGAAAAATTAGCAATGTTCTCCGTTAGTAGTGGGGACTTCTAAGGAAAAAAAGAAGAGGGTGAATATGAAGTCTGGGTGGTCTCAGTCTTTCTCTCTCTCTCTCTCTCTCTCTCTCTCTCTCTCTCTCTCTCTCTCTCTCTCTGTGTGTGTGTGTGTGTGTGTGTGTGTGTGTGTGTGTTTAGCAAAGGAACCCCAGCAGGAATAGTAGTGAAGGTGGAGGCATTGGATTTCAGTTTAGCTCATCAAGATGTGTTTCTTAAAGAAACAGAAACTAGAACTTTTTCACATAAAATATTCATTATTGCAAGAGAATCTCAACATGGATAAGTGCAGAAAATGATAAAAATAACACCAGGTTTGGAAAGTATCACAAGAGACAGAATCCTGATGTTTTGCTGCTGCTGTGATCATTCCAGGTGGCAGGAAGTAGAGGAAAGAGGGATGACATAATTAAAATGACCTCCGCCTTTCAAGGAGATCAGGAAGCATTTGGTTAGTGTCTGAGGTGAAAAAAATTCCTGATGGTTTGTGATTTTATATAAAGGAAAACTTTGCTTACAATACAGAATTTAGAGACTAGAATTAAGATTGATGAGAGATATTATTTTGTTAAAAAGAAGTCCACAGAACATGAAGTAATGCCAAGACAACTTGGCAAGATGGTATGTGACTTAAAACTTGATGAAAATATTGAAAACTTCAGACATTTGATTCATCCAAATATGTAATTAATTATGAAGATTTGGACTGAAGTGTGAAATTTATATAGTTGATGACTAATTCAACATTTTTTTGAGAGCTTTCCATGTGCAACCCAGGGACAATGCTTCAGAGGCACAATGGGGAGCAAGATGCTACTGTTATTCACTCTGCAATGCATTTTCCATTCAGTTTTCATTCAGAGCACAACTCCCAACTTTCCCTTTGCAGTTAAATATCATGATCTGTGGGTAAGTTCTAGCCAAGAGATTTGAGTATGTATGTTGGACACTCCTTTAAGGTATACTTTAAAAGCCTAGATATAAAAGAATCTTGCTCTACAAGGATCTGGGGTTACCAAGTCACCTTCTATGAGGCAGTCTACCAAATGTATGATAAAACATTATGATATTTATATCTCAATTGCTAAAATACTGGGATCCAAGGCATCTCATCTTATCAAATAAATATAATTATTAATTAACAATTGGACAGATTTTTACAGTCTGTAAAATTCTTTCTCATAGTAAATGGTTCTGGCCATAACTTTAAAAATAAGATTCGTTTCCATTTCATATGAGTTTAATTAATGCTTATGGGGTACTGAATAACTTGGTCTCAATCATACAGGTAAGACAAATAGGGAAGCTATTACAAATCACGGACATTTAAATCTTCAAAATAAATGGGTATAGGAGAAACATGGCAATAAAGCAACTGTTAAGCATATGATAAGTATGGATAAATTCTTCAGGAAATTCAAAAGACGTGGCTAGCATTCTAAGTTGACAGAGACACAAAAGGTCCTAATGAAATAATCCTCAACCTTCCTAATGCTGTGACCCTTCATGTTGTGGTGATCTCCAACCATAAAATTATTCTGTTGTTACTTCATAACTAATTTTGCTGCTGTTATAAATTATAATGCAAATATTTGTGTTTTCCAGTGGTTAGGTGACTCCAAAGGGGTTGTAACCCCCAGATTGAGCACCACTTTTCTAGTGGAATAGGCAGGCTTTATTGAATTTGCAAATTATAAAAGAAAAATGCAGAACCTTCCTGTAAAAATTAACATGCAAACTGAGTAAAGAACAAAAATAGAAGAAAATTGGCTTTTGTTCTGATGTTTCAAGGGATGTGTGAACAAGCAATGCAGTTTTATGATGGAAAATAGGAACGGGTGAGGGCTGGAGAGATGGCTCAGTGGTTAAGAGCACTGTCTGCTCTTCCAGAGGTCCTGAGTTCAATTCCCAGCAACCACATGGTGGCTCACAACCATCTGTAATCAGGTCTGGTGCCCTCTTCTGGCCTGTAGTTGCACACATGCAGGCAGAAAGCTGTATGATGTATACATATATACGGAAAACCATCAACATGATCCATTATATAAACAAACTGGAAGAACAAAACCACATGATCATTTCATTAGATGCTGCGAAAGCATTTGACAAAATTCAACACCCCTTCATGATAAAAGCCCTGGAAAGAATAGGAATTCAAGGCCCATACCTAAACATAGTAAAAGCCATATACAGCAAACCAGTGGCTAACATTAAACTAAATGGAGAGAAACT